>NC_136502.1:31722353-31827353 GCF_053919585.1 Euprymna scolopes
CAGAAAACTTGTTTGCTGCGTCGAGAGCATAAACAAGTAAATAAAAAAAAGAGGACGCTGAAAACAATTTAACTAAGATAAATAAAAACACTATAATAATCTCAGAAATATATTTAAATGCTATGAGATAATTTTGTCAAAATGTGACAAAGTTTGGTCACAAAAGGACACCATTTAGTCGTTGTTATCACTAAAACCTAATCCGTTACTTAACATTCAAACACGGCATTAAACATTTGTAAATCAGTTTCTTTTCATAAGCTCGTGATAAATCAGAAAGTGTTTACCTTGATAGAGATTCCGGAAAGCAGTCTCCGTGAATAGCCTCCAGATCTATATCACGATCTCTGTATACGTCGTAATCCAACCGGTTGGCCCTTGCGGCGCCTCTGCTGCTCCTCCACTGGTTGGGAAAGTCGTGCCATCCATCTTTATGGAAATTAGTATCCATGGGAGAGGGGCGACTAGAACCTGACTCTAAAATAGGCAGAGGTTCCCGCGTATCTTCAAATGCAGCATCCGCTTGGATAGTTTTGTATGTACGTGGATCTGATAGTGACGATTCTTTTGTCATGTGGTTGTCGTGGTTAGGTGTTTCGTCAGCTTCCTGAAGCCAATTAGAAGCGGTCCTTACGAAGGATGTTGTGGTATCCGATAACAATGCTTCGTTGTGATATGATGCCATCTTGTTACCTACACTTTAGAAGGTCCTCTGCTGTCACTGGTCAGATTTTCGTGATTGACGCCCAGGCTGATATCTATATTGCAATCCGATCATGGGGTCGTGTTCGCATCTTTCGACGTCGTTCTTCTACTGTCCGGTAAAGTCGCTCGATTCGGCTTCATGAAAACGGAAGTCTACGGGAGACTGACGACCAGAATCGGACGCGAACAGACATCAAAGTTTCTCTCAATAACGCATCAGCTCGGTTAGTTTTGTATGTAAATCTATGCGAGAAATAAGATTTTTTTTTTGTTCTGCTCTTTTTGTTTTAGAATTACAGCAAAATGTTTTAATAACAGTATATCTTTCCTATGGGACGCGTTATTCGTATCTACGAATTTCGGAAGATGCCTCGCTCGGTGTCCTCCCTCAGCTTGTGTTTGCTCACCCTGGCGTAATCAACCAATTGCTCTCTTGAATTCTAACCGTTTATTTTTCTTATATGTTTGAGCATACATGTACATATATGTATATATATGTGTATATATATATATGTATATGTATGTGTGTGTGTGTGTGTGTGTGTGTGCATGTACGTGTGTGTAAATATTTGTTCACTTCATGTATCCATATTCTCCAATTAATTTAATAGCATCCTTTTCTGCCGCTTACGTCGATGAAAATACATGAACATCTTTTGCCCAATTTCTTTCGCGTTATTTTTTTTTTCTTACTTCCCATCGCCCGTGGCCTAGGGCGCAATTAGTCAGTTTTATATGTTTATTGATTTCTGGTTAACTGACTACCGAGAGTTGCAAGGCGCACATTTCATTTGTGCTTTCTTCTTTTTGTATTTTTTATTAATTTTTTTTTAAACGTTTTATTATATTTCAAGATAATTATTGCCGGTGCTTTAACAACGGGCAGATGAGGAGAACCATAATCTGCTTCTCTTAATTGTTTTCCAAAAATTTACGTTTTCTTTAAATGTTTTCTTGTTTATTTTATATATGCTAACAAATGCGAAATTCTGTGCGTTATTCGCAGTAGATTTCTGGCTTATGAACCCATTTCGCTGATTTTCTATCGGCGTAAACATGAGGTATGGGGTCAAGCTAATCTGCCCGGAGAGCGGATTAGCTCCGAGTGGAGAAAGAGACATAACCCACCAGTGTCATCAGTAGCTAGTGTGATGACGTCATTGCATACCTACAGTGTTATTTGAATGTTTTGTTTTAAAAAGTAAGCCTACGTTTCTGACTATTTGAGATGAAGATTAAATATTTGTAATTTTTTTATCATTGTTGGGACCAGTGTGCTCGTCTTTAGTATTATTTTCACAACGTTTCGGATGATGTAATCTCATAACATTTTAAGGAGTATCTTGTCAACAATGCCGGGTCTGTTTGAGAATCTGTCTGTACATTTTTATGACGTACTCCGAAATATGCGGGCCCTGGATATGACCTTAAACTATATCCGATGGTGAGGCCCCAGCTTGTGAGTGTGGACCCACCCCTTAATTGCCATTGCTCCCAGGTTCACTCTGACCCGGAGTGATTGTACCTGTTAGGGTTCCAACTATGGGTTAAATATAAACCGACTTAAAAAATATATATTCTATTAAGAAATTTTTATTCAAAATCACTGGATTCGACATTAACTAACCTAAAAAGGTTGATATGCCGTAAAACAAAAACAACCAACCAACCGAAATATGCACACAATTTCGAACAGAATCCTTTATTTAATCCAAGTGGGTATTTGTGTACTCGTAGCATAACGGATAAAGTACTAGGTATAACTCAGCTCTGCGTGAAACTGTTCCTGTGTTGAAAGTTCGAACTGTCAGTGCAGGCGATACTAAGGATACAATTGTAAAATACTTGAGATTGTTATTACTGCGCATTACTAAACATAGTGATGGCTGACGTAACAATAGCAGTCTGACCCGTAGATTAAATAACTTATTTTGCTCAAAACTTTGCGCAGATTCCCGAGTTCAACAAGATACCCAGTCTCTTTTTGGACATATTTAGTAAAGTATGTGTGTATGTGTATGTGTATGTGTGTGTGTGTGTGTGTGCGTGAATAAAGTTGAATTGAAAAAAGCACTGCGCCGTATAAAAGTTGAACTTTAATCGGTAATGCAATTCTGAATTTTTAAGATGAGATGTGAAAGCTTATATTGTGTTGATTAATCGGATTATTATTCTCATTTTGGGTGCTATCAGCATAACGTTTCGGTCGCTGCCACCTGCGACCTTCTTCGGGTGTTGAGAACATGCTTCTTTTCCTACTAATGCAAAAAGAGGATTGGCTCATAGGAAAACCCTTAACAAATAACTTAGTGACCCCTGATGATTGAATTTTCTTTATGATCTACGGACCCACCCTCAAACAAACGGTTCGAATTCTTGTAATGCACAGCCAACCCTCTTTTTCCTTAGTAGAAAAAGAAGCATGTTCTCAACATCTATCGCAGGTTGCAGCGACCGAAACCTTGTGCTATTAACGATAATAGTCCGATCAGTTTAATTTATGAATATATCTAAGAAATAAAGTAAGTTAAACACCGCTTCAAATACGTAAATATTAGTTTTATAAAACATATAACAAAATAAGTAGATAGATATGATAATAAATATAATAATAGTGGATATTAATAAAAAAAATAGAATAATTAGAGATTAAAATAAAAATAGATGCAATAATATTAGATATAAATAATAATAAATATAATAATAGTAGATATAAATAAAAATATAAATAATGAAAGTAAGTATAAATAATAATAAATATAACGATAGAAGATATAAAAAATAGTTTAAATAATAATAGATATACATACTAATAAATATAATAATATTGGTTATAAATAATAAGAGATTGAATGGTATTAAACACAAATATAAATAAATATAAAGACAGGAGTATAAATAATAACAATATAAGGATTATTCTATAAAAATAATGAATCAATAATTAGTAATAACAATATTAATGAATATAAAAATATAAGATAATAAAAAATATAAAACATTATTATATTAGATAAATATAATAACAAATGAAGTATAAGAGATTAAATAATTAACATCATTTTATTAGATATAAATAATAATAAATATTATAATATAAAGTATAAACGATTATAATAAAATATTAGTAGATATAAATAATAATATGTATAAATAATAAAAATATAATATTAGATATGAAGGATAATGACTATGGTATTATTAGAGGTAAATAATTATAAATATAATAATATTAGACGTAAATAATTATAAATATAATAATATTAGATATAAATAATTATAAATATAATAATATTAGATATACATAATTATGAATGTAATAATATTGGGCACAAATGATAAAAAAACTATTATAATATTAGGTATAAAGAATAATAAATATGATTATATTAGATATGTACAATAATAAATAATATAATGTTAGATATAAATGATAATAAATATAATAATATAAAATGTAAAAATTAATAAATATAATAAAAATAAGATACGATAAGTAGTAAATATGAATATATTAGATTAATAATAATGAATAATAAAAATATTAGTTATATGTTTTAATACATGTAATAATATCAGTAATATGTTTAAATAAACGCAATAATAGCAGAAATAAATAATGATAAACTAAGCAATATTATATATATACTAGCGGGGGTACCCGACGTTGCCCGAGTGTTTGTTTCCGGGACGGGGGGGGGGAGTTTAAAAAATGTTATGGTAGGTAAGTAGGAAGGATCAAACCCGGAGTCATGAGTAAAAGTAGGAAAATAAAGTGTGAAAAAAAAAACCATCTGCAACGTTAACAGTTCGGCCACCAAGAAAAGTCCATTCCAGTTGTTTAGGAAAAAAAAAAAAAAAAAACGACTACGGTAGGTCGGCGCGAACGTGAAAAGATAATATGAATTGTCCAGCACGCTAACCACTACGCCACAGAGCACTGCAGTTTAGTTTAGTGATTTTAAATAACTTCGCATGAAAGAACTACGAAGCCAAACCGGTGTTCTCTTCTCAACTGTTCCTTGTGAACGATCCCCAAACGGTGTTAAGTGGTGGCAGGGGGAGGAGGAATTTATTAAAGAGAAAATATTTTACCACTTCCATTGATCTTAACCGATTTTGGCCGTGACTTCTCAGCAGAAAAAGTATAGAAATCTAAGATTATCGAGGAATTTGAGAAATAATAAGCCTATAACATACCTCAGATATTATTCTGACGTTTGTGCATATTATATTTGCATGAAATATCTTGATTTTTAATCCTATTAAGGTCAAAATCCGACGTGAAAAAATGAGTTCATTTTATTTATATAGAAGAGATATAATTAATATAACATTAGATATAAATAATAAACGTAACACTATAAGATATAAATTGTTAGAAATATAATAATAAGAGATATAAATAAAATTCAAATATAAATATTAGATATAAAAATAAATAAAATAATTTTAGTATAAATAATAATAATTGTATACTAGATATTAAAACAAGAAATCTAAAATATTACATATGGTAACAATAAATAGAATAATAATATATGTTTAATAAATAAAATAACAGTATCTATAAATAATAGTAAATATAATGCCAGTATATATATGTATATATATATTGTATATAAATATTAGCACCTATTAATAATATTAAATATAATAACATTAGATATTAATAATATAAAATATTATAACATTACATATAAATAAAACAAATATTATAATAGTATGTATAAATAATAACAAATATAACAATATTACATAAAATAATTATAAATGTAATAATATTATATGTAAATAATGAGAATATAATAATAGAAAATATAAATATATTATAATAAATATATTATTATATATGATTAACAATATCAAATATAAATAATAATAGATATAATAATATAAAGTATGACTAATAATATATATGATTTATATTAGACAATATTAATTAAAATTATCAATAATATAATTATTTAAGGTATACTATTAATAAATACAATAATATTAAATATAAATACTAAAAAATATTAAATAAATAATCTATTATATACTAATATAAAGTATAAATATAATAATCATACTAATATTAATAATGCATATTAATAATATAAATGATAAAAGATATAAAAATAATAAATATAATAATATTAGATGTAAATAATAATAAATATAAACATGAAGATACACACTCTAATAAATGTATAATATTAGATATAAATAATAATAAATAATCTAATACTAAGTGTAAATAATAATAAATATATTATTATTACATATAAATAACACTAGATATAAACAAGTATAAATATAAATAATATTAGATATAAAACTAATTTATGTAATTATATTAGATATAAATAATAATAAATAATCTAATACTAAGTATAAATAATAATAAATATAATATTATTACATATACATAACACTAGATATAAACAAGTATAAATATAAATAATAGTAGATAAAAAATTTATATAATTATAGTAGATATAAATAATAATAATAAATATAATACTAGTAGGACCTGTGGAAATTCCACAAGGAACTCATTCACATGATGTTAGCATTCTGTCGATGTTTAGCGTCAATTGAAACACTGATATTATTGTACCTATTTACTATGCCTCCCCACAGAACAGAGTTAGACACCAGAGTCGTTTTTTAACGTGGAGAAAAGGTACAAAAATAAAAATTGTCTCAGTCGTGAAGGATTTCTCCTCCACCGAAAGAGAACAAGAAATAGAAGTGCAGCATCTGAAGAACAGATGGTATTTATTTGCTCCCCCACTGAGCAAATTAGGCACAAGGCCGATTTTTAATGTGAGGAGTGAAGGGAGGGGGAAGGGAAAAAGGGGACCAGCTCCCGAGAGGTGGGAAATGGGAGCTGGTTAATGGTAAGGCATGTGGGGTTGCCCCCACATCTGATCTTTGCTTGCAGTATCTGCCGGAACAGATGGTATTTATTTGCTCCCCCACCGAGCAAATTAGGCACAAGGACAATTTTTAATGTGAGGAGTGAAGGAAGGGGGAAGGGAAAAAGGGGACCAGCTCCCGAGAGGTGGGAAATGGGAGCTGGTTAAAGGTCAAGCATGTGGGGTTGCCCCCACATCTGGTCTTTGCTAGTCATAGCTAGTCATAGCTTGCAGTATCTGCCGGAACAGATACTACACTTTGAGATATTAAATCTTTTATTCATGTTAAAAAAATACAGTCAAAATCAACGATGAACAAAAAACTTAGGCACATGGCTAACTCAAAAGGGGGGATTTTGGGGGTCGTTGGTCATTCTTGTCACTCCAGAACTGAACAAAGTCAAAAGTTTCTCCCAGCTAGTATCTTCTTTCACCATAATACCGCATTCACCCTTTCATATTGGGGGACGTCCTACTTAACTCCCAATTTTTAAAACATTTTTTATTGACGTGTAAAAACAAAAAAGATAACAATAAAATGGTACACACTTTGATCTTGTCCCGAAGGCCAAGTAAATTGAAACACTGATATTATTGTAGCTCTCTTGTTAAATCTGCAAAAGTATTTATCGTAGCGAGCTGAGACGCCCAGCGTAGCCAGGTCGCAAAGTGCGCTTAAACATGATTTTTTAATCATTGCAGATTTTGAATGTATTATTAAAGAGTAAATGTTCTATCGATTTTTATTCGTTATAAAGTTACAATTTCAAAAATAAAAAAAAATATATCCATATGACTAGGTGCATTGTCTTGAATTAAATCCGGAACAAAAACTTATATATATATATATATATATATATATATATATATATATATATATATTTTGCTAATTCCTACCCTCTGATGAGTAGGAAAGTATTTCTTCGAAACTCCGCGGATTAAGGAGTGTCCACTTATCAAGTGTTTCCTTTCCTTTTCAGATTAAATATGTGTTTAACTCTTTTTCAAAGTGTTTTTAACATGTTTTATTAACTGTTTGCTCGTATATATATATATATATATATATATATATATATATATATATATATATATATATATATATATATATAAGTTTCTTCAGCTATAATCGAAACCGAGACCAAAACTTATGAATAATTCTTGATGAAACTATTTATGGCAAAATTGATTAGTGAAGTGCCATCAGCTATAATCGAAACCAAAACCAAAAATTCTTCATAATTTTTGGTAAAATTATTTATTACAAAAAATGGATGTCCATAACAATTAAACGACAATCACTCGGATGTAAGCGTGACACACGAAATAAATAACAGACATGCTATCCTATTAATATATAGTTTATTTGATATAATTTATTATAAATATTAATAATAGTAGATATAAATAATAATATGTAAAAATATTGAATATAATAATTACTAATATATTAATATTGATATATAAACTAGTAAATAGATTTATTGTAAATATAAATAATAATATATTAAATAATATTAGATAAAAATATGGTATAAAAGAATATGATAAATAATAAATATAAATAATAGAAGATATAAAAATAAATATAATATTTGATATAAATATGAAAAATATAATAATATAAGATATAAACAATAATAAATAAAGATAATATTAAATATAAACAATATCAAATATGAGATTATAAGATATCAATAATAATCTCATGGAAACTCACAAAAATGTTCGCCATTGTTTGACCCAGGACAAACCCCATATCTATCCCATCTATTTGCCTATACATAACATCGTTAAAACTAACAGATATAGTGGCGAATTTCATTAACTCAACAAATACAGTTTCAAAAATGGGAGGTGGTGATAACTGGCTACGATATAGAAGATCAATGCAGATATGAATAATTTCCAAAATAGGGACGCGAGTAACTTATATCATATGAGCACATAAATTCATAAGTAACCTTTGAATTATGCATAAAATTCGCAAAATAAAATGAATCTTTTAAACCGTAGTTACTATAATGTTCTACTACTGGCTGAAAATATTAACGATCTGTTTTGCAACCTTGTGTTTGGATGGCCCTACCATAGAAAGAATGGGCTTTAAGGAGTTATCTGCTTTATGACTTTTGGATAGACCATTTAACCTTGGACGGGTATAGCCTAAGGGTCTAAGCTCACTAGCTATACTGGAAGGAAGTACGCCGCTTTTTACCCATTTGAATGATTACTTTGAAATTTGGTTTCTAAGGAGGTTGTTGCATCATGAGTTTCAATGCGCCCAATTTGACAATTTTTTCTGTATTTGACACACATTTTATCAATATAATTCTCATGATTTAATGAGACGACTCCTGAACTTTTATCTGGTTTTGTTATAACAATAGGTTTATTTTGCCGCAGAATTTTTATGACATTAAAATGTTCTTTACGCCATTTAAACACTAAATGTGAAACTAGAAATGAAAAACGTCACTTGCATAGCTATGAGCAAGGTCATTTAATCTTGTTTTAATATCCATTATTTTAGTCCCAGAAGTAATCACACTGCTTGAGAGTCGGGAATTTCAAATTCCGAAAATATGTCTTCACACTAGATAGTGGAATACAAAATTCGAAACCATGATCCAGTATTAAAAGTTAGGCAACAGACAGCTTCTGAGAATGTAAATTTCGAAAGTTCTTATCTACATTTGAGTTTGTGGAACACCCAAATGTTTTCATATATTAAATGTTGCAATTTATTATTAAATCGAAGAACTAATTCTGTACGACTCCGTTCAACATACTGCATAAAACGAAGTGTGATCACTATTTCCCTTCATAATTGCAGATATTTATTTTTAAACCTATCGAGATTTAATGCTTATTAATCCAAGAAATTATGTATTAATGCATTCTCAATTTTATGTCCTGAATAGAATCCCGCCTTTCTTTTTGAATGAAATAAATGTGAGAAATGCATTTTTAAAATTTTTTCCCCCTATTATGACCCCTTTTAATTTATTGTTTTGGGCTCAAATCAAGTTATTAAGTAAGATCCATGCCCAAGGAACCTATATCAAAGATTTCAAGTGTTTAGACCCCAAACTGTCGGAGAAGTTTGGTAGAGTTCTCAAAGATGAAATCGTTGAACTTTGACCCCATAATCGCCAAATTTCTGGCCAAAAACCAATCACATCGATTTTCCCAAATCTCAGTAACTTGTATTTCAAATTTCGAGTCTGTAGACTAAAAATTGACAGAGTTATTGTGTAGGGAAATGCACACAGACACTTTCACTTTTTATATATATATATATATATATATATATATATACATATATATACATGTATATATACATGTATTTATATATACATGTATATATACATATATATATACATGTATGTATATTCATGTATATATCCATATATATATACATGTATGTAAGTATATATATATATATATATATATATATATATATATATATATATATATATATTCGTACGTATGTATGAGGAAGATAAACGATCAGATATACTCTTTAAGAAATGACTTATGGAGAGAATACAAAGCTGAACAGGCTAAATTATTTCGCCCCTAAAGTGGTTATCGTTAGACCTTGCATCTCTAATATGTTACCTCGCATCATTTCTCTTCCCTTGATGAGAAGCATTAGGCTTCGAAATAGCTAAATATAAAGAGTTTACTTATACCAGACCTCTAATTGATGTAATATCCATATTGAATAATAAATAAATGTTTATTTATTAGTATATATTTTTATATAATGTTTATTTTTTATTTTTCATATTCCATAAAATATATACATATATACAGGGTGACCCCCCCCCCCAAAAAAAAACGTGATATCTCCATTATTTATTCACCGAATAATAAATCATTTTACAGGACATAGCAGAATAAACGACCGTGAGTATACCAAGACCCCAGTAGGCGCTGGGACAAAGAAGACACTGAGTTAAATTTCGTTCGGAAAAAACACTAAGAAACGCACCTAATTAGAATTGGGGCCCGTTTTTTGGGGGGTCACCCTGGAAACGTTGAAGTGCATATATATGTATATATATATATATATATATATATATATATATATATATATATATATATATATACTAAAAATTTGACTCATTTCCAGGTAGCCTACATCTAAAATTCCAATTGTTTGGACCCAAAATTGGCTGAGGAGTTTGGTAGAGTCTGCAATGATCAACTCTTTAAACTTTGACCTATTGCCACCCAAATTTGTCGCCCAAAAACTGATTAAAAAGCTTGCTAAATATTTGAATATCCTTTATGTAAAATTAAAATTTTTTAGATCCAAATTGGCTGAATAGTGTGCTAGAACCGGTAACGGTCAGCTTTTTAAAAAAAACTTTGACCCCTTTAGCAGCCAAATTGTCGACCAACAACCGATTCAAAGCTTGCCCTATGTTTGAATACACTTTATGTAAAATTTCAAATGTTTAGACCAAAAATTGGCTGAGTAATTTGGTAGAGACAGCAGAGGTCAATTTTTTAAACTTTAACCCCAATTTTGACTGCGTAACATTTATTGTTTTGGACTTAAATCAAATTAAAAATTTTGATCCATGTCTAAGTAACCTACATCTAAAATTTCAAGAGTTTAGATCCAAAATTGGCGGACGAGTTTGGTAGAGTTTTCAAAGGTCAAACATCTGGCCGAAAATAAATGAAAATTTTTTTTCCTAATCTCAATATCCCTTATGTCAAATTTGGAGCCTGTAGACTGAAAATTGACAGAGTACTTTGCTAGGAAAATGCACACACACAGAGCCAAGTTCCCTTTTATAGATATATTGATTATATTCGACACAGTTTTCTCTTTTATTTGTTTTTTTTTCTTGTTATTTTTCCGATGCCGCGACGATATTATTGGTTTTTATTGATAGATTGTATATTGTGGTTCCGAGTGTTCTTGTTTCGGCCATTCCTCAAGCGCTGTCGATTTTGTTTGATTTTATATTATTTTCCCAATTTGTCTGGCCACTGAGAACACACACACACACACACACACACACACACACACACACACACTAATATATATATATATATATATATATATATATCAAGCAAAAGGTAACCGGTGATCATTTTTCAAATTTTAGATTTCGTTTGCTTTTTCTTTTTCATTGTGCTAATCATTCCTTTACCGCCAAATATCGCTGGCGTCAATCGACATCAATTTTTACATCAATGACGTTTTTGGAATTTATTTTATTTCAAGTTTCTTTTGCCAAAAACCATGTTCTCAATTGGAAACTGACCAAAACTTAATAAGTGCCAATATGCACTCGTTATCTTTCTCTTTCCATGTTGTCTCCCCTTTTTCCCATGTTTTTTTTTCTTTATATCCCTCTTACACCTTTCCTTTCAGCTGTGTATTATTATCTTCTCTCCGTTCTCCAGTTCATTCATCTCTCTTTCACTTTATATTTCCTTTTGTTTTTATATTTGTTTTTACTTTAACCTTTAATCATTTTTTTATCTTTCTCTATATTTGCTTTCCCTCTTTCATGATCTCTTTACATCTACTAACTTTCTACGCTTACCATCTCCCCTTTTTATGTGTTAGCCTTCATATACCCCTCTCTTTCTCTTTCTCTCTCTCTCTCTTTCCCCTCTCTCTTTATATATATTATTCTTTCGCTTTTCCTCCATCTCTCTATAATTCATTCTGGTTTCGCTCCTTAAATTTATTTTTCTTTCAATTTTAAATCTAATATTTGTGCTTAGCAAATAAAACCGTCTTTTCCATCGGTTATTCGACGCCTGCTATTTCACTTTTCCAATCGAGAAAACGCTAAATCTATTTAGAATAAAATCGATATGAACGCCACTCACCCTCCAAACTTGTTCCAGTTCTCAATCTCCTTCGCGGGAGCTTATATCTATAACATAAAGCTGAACGTCTGTGTGTGTGTTTAGTCACGAATAGGCTCATATATGGTTGACTATTATAGAAATCTGATTACATACAATGATAGAAGATGTATCGAGACACAGGAATCAGTATGTTTGATCTGGCATAATGATGATTCATTAAAATTGTGGGGTCTGCGTACGCGCTTGGTCCACAAAGAATGAAATAAAAAAATAAAAATAACGTTTACAAGTTTTTTTGGTATAGATGTACATAAGAATACTTTGATGAGCATGTTTTAACTTAAATAGGGATGGTATAATAAATTGTGGGGTCTGCGTACGCGCCTGGCCTCCATAGAATGTATATAGGCACAGACTTTAATAAAGACTTTTTAGATCTATCTGTGTAAATATACTTTGATAATTATTCTTCAGTTTGAAGAAATATGGTATAATAAAATTATGGGGTGTTCGTTCGCGCCTGATCTCCATAGAATGGAAATATGTCACAAAGTTTAACAAGGTTTTTTAATATAGATCCACAGAATATTGTGATAAGTGTTTCAGTGTGAACAGGTATGGTATAATAAATTATGGGGTTTATCTATTTTATTTTTACTTTCATCATATTTTGCTTTGGTTTTGATACCCCAAAATTCGAAGCTATCTCTTTACAACCCTTCCTTTTCATAACCTATCATACTTTCATAAATCAGAGTCCATTTTCTGTAGGCTGTTTTTGAACCCAGTCAACGACGGGTACTTTTGCTAGTATATAACAAAAGTCTTTATTTAAAATTTCATGATGTTGACCATCTTGCAATTAATTCTTTTAAATGCTTTGACAATTCTGGACAGCAACTGTTTAGTAGAGCAAAATCATTCATTTAATTATTATGTCAATCAATGAATCTATTATTTCTTTTAATTCCTCAGAAGAAGTAGCGACTGTCAATCCATTAAAAGAAAAGAAAATATAATTAGGTATGACTACAAAATCTGACAATTGGAAGAGAAGATGCAAATCCCTTTTATTTTATTCTTTATGACGATATTTTGAAGTTTGTTACATGCTCTGTAATTGCATTAAACTTCATAAATTAAGGATTGGTATAAATAAAAGATGAATTATAATTGAAAACAAAAATCAACAAACACACACAAACACAAACACACATATATGTACACATATACGGCATAATGACGTTGACATGCCAGATTCCGTTAGATCATCGAAGTTAAGCAATGCTGACCCCAGCAGTACCACGTGGTTGACCAATTTGAGAATACCAGATATGTAACCGATTGAAGAATACCAGGCATTGTATGTGGAGGGAGGCAGGGACGTCGACACGTCACTGCAAGATTGCAAAACATAAGTCGTCTCGCATTATACGCTACTATCCGACATAAGTCTGTACGCATATAACAACTTAAAACACAAGATTGTTACATCTATAGATACATATTTATAAAAAAAATTACACTTAATATGAAAACAAATGTTCACTGAATAGAGATAATATAAACCATCAGCCCTCATTTAAAACATTCAGAACTTCAAGATTATCAGTTTTACATTCAATATAATCCATAGCCATTGGTCACTAACCAAGCAAAATTTGCTGAATTTCTGCTAATAACATTTCAACTTTAGCATTAGATTTTAAGCAATTCTCGTGTAGCAACCGAATTACACCAAACAACATATTCAACAGCATAGTTACATTTTGAGGTAACATATTTCTTATTAACTTATATAATGTGCGCCTATAGCTTAGCCGAGCATAACGATATTTCATGCTAAATGCAACGTTGTTAAGCCTATACATTTATATTTGCGCATGCGTAGAAATAACACATTTAGTCAACTTACGCCAATTTTTAAATATAATTTTTACCCTTCTGCAGGTAGTTTTACCGGCTAAAAGCAGGCTAATAATGAAATCGAACTTGTTTCTACAAATCCAAATTCCTTATGTATCGAGAATCGAAAACATCGGAACTTTTTGGGGTATCGGAATCGAAATCGGATCAATTTGTGCCTATTTTCCGATGCCAAACACAATTCTAATTATTGTCTTCCGTTAATTGATTTTGTTTAAAACAGAATCTTTCACTGATAGTAGTAATGATAAAATAAATATTTAATGGTTTTAAACGAACAGTAAAACAAAAATCTGTAGACCCCTCCACTCCCACAAATGTGTTTTCACGCTTGATAAAATATCAGTACTTTTAGCATGTGCTTTTTATGATAATCTGGAAAAAAATAATAAATCTATAGTTAAATATTTAGAGATATATAAAGAATCCGAATCAGAATTGGTAATTGTATCGAAATCGCGAATCGAGCATGAAAATTGATAAATGTATCGGAATTGAAAAAATATTGGAATCGTCCCATAACACACACACACACACACACACATACATATATATATAGAGAGAGAGAGAGGTTATTATGAATTTTTGCTAAACTATGATGACATGAAAGAATCGTATGTGTTCCTTAATGATATTGTTGGATTAACACAATAGGCAGATCTTGCGATGTAATAAAGGTTAAAGAGAAGTAAAAATTGTGATCGAACTCTTTTATACACACGTATGCAGAAATCAATATAACCATATATATATATATATATATATATATCGAACTATTTTATACACACGTATGCAGAAATCAATATAACCATATACATATATATATATATATATATATATGTATATATATATAGTAAGTTATAAAATATATATTTTATGTATATATATTACACATACACACACACATATATATATACATATGTAACACGACTGCTAAGTGTAAGAGGCCCATATGTGAGCCATATTTAGTTTCATTTATTCGTGCATTTGTCTATTCTTACAATTGCTATTAAAACTCAATTAGTTTTGTTAAAATTACAATTTCTGCTGAGTATTTTAGGTCATTTGATGATTAAAAACTATCAGTTTTACATTCAATGTAGTCCATAGCCATTATGTAACGTCGCTGTTACGCTCGAATTGCATTTGTTATAGTTCAAACCTCTTTCGGATCCTCAAGCCGTCTGGCACTGTCGAAAACGTACAAACATATAAAAAAAGATAAAAATCCGGATCGGTATTTTTGCTTTTTTAACAAAGGGTTTTATTACCGTTAGTCTCCTGTCTCGACACTACTTTAAAAGTCTCTAGCTCTCACATGCCCATCTATCCTGGTACGTTTCTCCTTCCCCGACCGCATGCCGATCACCCACTTTTTCGGCTGCTGCTGCTAATCTCTTTGCAAGGCAGTCATCCTCCGCTGCTGCTGATATTTTCAGACACGCTCATATGCACTATATTACAATTAGACACTAAGCGAGAATTGCTGGATTTCACATTCTGCTAATAACCATTCAGCTTAAGCATTAGATTTTAGACATTTCTCGTTTAACAATCAAATTACACCTAACCAAATGTTCAATAGCAGAGTTACATTTCGAGGTAACCTATTCCTTATCAACTTATATTATATTATGTGTGCCTATAGCTTAGCCGAACATAACGATATTTCATGCTAAATGCAAAAAAATATATGTATTTTTTTTCTGATTTTAGGTAAGATTTATTTCGTGATTAGCTAATGCCACCGTACCCCTGGATAAAATACTCATGTCTTGCAAATGCCGTATATGGATTTGTTTTAATGTGTGTATGACTGCGTATGCCATGCCTTCTTTGTACACATATAAACCTACTTATTTATACATTCTGGAATGCAATCATGAGAATGAATAATGTTTTTAAAAGAAAATCGGTCGGCCTACCAGGTGTTCTTGTGCCCTGTATTGTGAGTCAGCTGTGATTGAGAACCAGCTGTGCCTAGTGAAGTAGATAAGGAGCCAGCTGAGTCTTTTGTCGTGTATTGAGAGCCAGTTGTGTCTGGTGCCGTGTATTGAGAGCCAGCTGTGTCTGTTGTCATGTATTTAGAGTCAGCTGTGTCTGGTGCTATGTATTGAGAACCAGCTGTGCCCAGTGCAGTAGATTAAGAGCCAGCTGAGTCTTTTGTCGTGTATTGAGAGTCAGCTGTGTCTAGTACCGTGTATTGTGAGCCAGATGTGTCTGCTGCCATGTATTGAGGGTTAGCTGTGTCTGTTGTCATGTATTGAGAGTCAGTTGTGTCTGGTGCTGTGTATTGAGGGTCAGCTGTGTCTGGTGCTGTGTATTGAGAACCAGCTGTGTCTAGTGCTGTATATTAAAAGCCAGCTGAGTCGGTTGTCGTGTATTGAGATCCAGCTGAGTCCTGTGTTGTGTATTGTAAGCCAACTATTTCTGGTGTCGTGTATTGAGAACCAGTTGATACGACGCACAGTTTGAGAGAACAACAGCGTTACACTTGTATCTGTCGTGTAGTATATTTTCTGTCTTGTTGGACATATCTGTACATTCTGACTGCAATCAACAAAATCCAAGAAGAAATTAACAAATATTTTTATCATTAAAAAAACCTTTTTGCTTTCTTTGCACGTGTTGAGTTTCGCAAATATATGCAACTAATAGGCCAATATTTGAACAAAAATACACATCTAATTTCTAAATTTATTATCTATATTTTAGCTTTTTTTATTTGTTCTTCTCGGACACTTTTTCTAATATGTTAGTAAGCTGCTTCTAATATATATATACACATATATATATACATATACATATATATATGCATATATATACATATATATACATATACATATATATATACATATACATATATATACATATACACATATATATACATATATATACACATATATATACACATATATATACATATAAATACATATATATACATATATATAAATACATATACATACATATATATAAATACATATACACATATATATACATATATATATATATATACACATATATATACATATATAGAGAGAAAATAAAAAGGAACAAACCGTATCAACGTTTCGTCTTTATTTCGAGACTTCCTCTGGATGAATGAGATTAAGAAACAAAAAATACCAGTATAAAATATTTGAAAGTGTTTCACGTGCACAGTGTGATGCAGTTTTATTTCAGAGAAACGGGAAAAAAATACGTTGGAAATTCAAAAAGGAGGGGAAGGGCTGGCGCTGTTAAAGAGAAGGAAATTTTAGTGACGTCATATAGTCGTTAATGTAATTTTAAAACTATGAACGCAAGTTAATATTCTTATTGGGAAAACGATATATCTGTTGAAATTCAAATATAAGTTTGTAACAGAAATGAAATGAGTGTTTTTTTATGTAATTTATTGATTGAGATTATGTGTTAATTATTACAGGGGGTGTTTGAATGGTGTGAGAAAGTTAACATGTGTCTACAGTTAAATAATGTTCTTTTAATAAAAGTTTACTTATTAATGGCGCTATGTTATAGAAACCTCCACGTTGTTTAATAGTGCTTGAAATTGCGATAAGCACAGATTCAAGAAGTCTCCGGCGCGGTTTATTTGAAATAAATTTAACTACTTTTGCTTGTTTAAAGTCAAAGGTGTGGTTATGTTGCAATGAATGAGAGAATAATGTACTTAGAGAATTGTTATTTTTTATATCTCTTTTATGTTCATTGAGCCTTTTTTCTAATTTACGCTGAGTTTCACCAACGTATTTATGATGGCAATTATGGCAAGGAATAGTGTATATACCTCAATCGGAAACTCGTTTGTTATAGAGATGTTTCGTAGTTTTTAATATATGTTTTATGGTTAGTGATGTGGTTTGTACGATATGAATTTTTAGTTTGTTTAGTGTATATATATGTATATATGTATATATATGTGTATATGTATTTATATATATGTATGTATATGTATTTATATATATGTATATATATGTATTTATATGTATATATATGTGTATATATATGTGTATAAATATGTATATATATGTATATGTATATATATGTATATGTATATATATATGTATATGTATATATATGTATATATATGCATATATATTGATTATTAGATTATTGTATTATTGGTGTGTGTAGGTAAAAGAAGATGTCTGTTTATGAGAGAAAGGTCTGGTGTGTATGATTTTTTATTATTATTTATTCTGGAAAATATTTGTGTGGCTTTTCTTATAGCATTCAATATGAAAAATGTCGGATATTGCAAGGTTTTCAAAATGTTTGTGAGGTATTTGAATTTTTCGTCTAGATATTCAGGACGGCAAATTCTGAAAGCGCGTAAGAAGAAACCAATTATCATCCCTGTTTTTATTTTATTATTATCGTGTGAATAGAAAGGTATGTAATCGTTTTTGTGTGTGGCTTTGCGGTGAACTTTGAAGGATAGTTTATTATTGGATTTTATTATAAGTATGTCAAGAAAAGGTAATGAGTTATTGTTTTCTGTTTCATAGGTAAACTTTATGGAAGGTTCGACTGAGTTTAATTTGTCTCTAATGATATTTATGCGCGTATTTTCAGGAAGAAAAATTAAAATGTCGTCAATGTATCTGAAATATTCTGTGTTTGGAGGTAATCTGAATTTGGAAGGACCAGATTCTAGGAATTCTAAGAAAAGGCAAGCTAATACTCCAATAAGAGGGTTAGCCATAGGAAGACCAAAATTTATATCTTTTTCCTAATAAGAATATTAACTTGCATTCATAGTTTTAAATTACATTAACGACTATATGACGTCACTAAAATTTCCTTCTCTTTAACAGGGCCAGCTCTCCCCCTCCTTTTTGAATTTCCAACGTCTTTTTTCCGTTTCTCTGAAATAGAACCGCGTCACACTGTGCACGTGAAACATTTTCAAATATTTTGTACTGGTATTTTTTGTTTCTTAATCTCATTCATCCAGAGGAAGTCTCGAAATAAAAACGAAACGTTGATGAACACATAATACGGTTTGTTCCCTTTTATTTTCTCTATTTTGTCGGAATACTATTTCCATCATTTTCATTATACATATATATATATACATATATACATATATACATACATATATATATATATATGCATATATATACACATATATATACATATATATATGCATATATATACATATATATACATATATATACACACATATATATATACATATATGATGATGATTGCAACGTCTTGTCAGACGAGTGCCACTCCCTCAGACATTTAAAATCCATGAGCCCAAATGTCTGAGGGAGTATCTATACAAATATGATGTTACAGAGTCTTCGCTTTGTACGACAGCTAAGTCTCTCTCTCGGTTCAAAATGTTGAGATCCAGCAACAAGCAAGAGCAAGATAGCCAGCAACAAATTAAACTGCAGACCAGCTTAATGCGGGTACTGGTCTTCCGCTTTATTGTTTTTTAAATCAGAGATTTGCTTCTCCTAGAAAGGTTGCCTTCACCACGGCTTACGGGAGCCCTCTCTACCCCAATACACATATACACACACAAATATATATATACATATATATACATATACATATATATACACACACACACACACATATACATATATATACATATACATATATATATACACACACACACACACACACATATATATATATATATATATATATATATATATATATATATATATAATTTTCGATATCAATCTATCTGGGTATGTATCTATGTATGGGCCTCTGCAAATTTTTATCTATCTATTTAAATCTATTAATCTATCTGTCACACTCTTAAAATTCTTTTCATTAATATCTGTCTATTTTATACTAAGCATTGCATTCCCCAATCTTACAACACGTTTTCTGCTTACTGTTGCTCTTTTTGTATCTTTCTCTTCTTGAACTTTCCCATAGAAGTATATTTACACGCTTATGGAGTTATGTATCCGTATCTAGTATGCTCTGTATTGATGTAAAATATAGACGATTCTGCAACATAATTGAACTCTACGAACTCGAACACGTGTTGAAAGCATCCGTTTCGTGTGTTCCTTTCACGTTCGGCAAAATTAAGCCTGGATTATTGGAAGCCGGTTTTTATAAGGGAATCACGAAATAAGTGTCAACAAGGTCGTCTTAAAATCGTGACAAATATTCGGTTCGAGCGAAAAACCTTTTTTTATTTACAACAAACGTAGACTTTTAACTTTATTGTAATACTAGTTAAAAGATCCGACGTTGCCTGGGATTCTAAGTTTTTGCCCAGCGAATACTTTAATTCTTATTTTCTACTTTTGCAATGTTTATATTGATAGCGAATTTTTGATGTGCGGATAAAAGGTGTTCTCATAATTGATTATGCGGTGGGAAGGAAGTATAAGTTAATTATCTTAAATAAATAAATCACGCTAAATGTTTAGATTTTAACTTTCTGTAACACACTCGGCGTTTTCGAATATTAAATGGGGATACGTTTTGCCCCTGGCCAAAGCTTTGCACTGCTTAGTAAGATTTTTATTTCTATTTTTTTTAAATGTCTTTAGTCTATAATATAAATAAAAACACCTGGCGTTAACTCTAACTTGCTCGCACTTCATATATCTTACATAGAACGTTGGAGGTTACATTGATTGAAACGTTGTGCGAATAACATCCGAAATGAAAACGGTTAGGGTTAGGGTTAATCCAAATACATCACAATACACGATTGCCCTAGACGACATAATTTTATCTTAGAACAATCCATTAAAAAAAAAGGTAACATCGAAACGACATCATATTAATCAGCAAACATATTTGGACAATTTTATTTCTCAAGTGTGAATTCATTTTATGGAAATCCCTCGAAGCAAGACATGAAGCCACTGTATTTAAAGAGCTAACAAGAAAGAATTTGGGGGTTGTCTTACTATACACACAGATTCGAAAAAGTTGTCAAAAAACAAATATATCACAAATAAATGTTATCAAAGGACAGATAACTTACTTTTCTACCTAACTGGATAATTTTCTAGTGTTTTTATTTAATGTAACATGTTTATTCAGCGCGGAAAAACATACAGTGTTCACCGATGTATT
The DNA here is from genome assembly GCF_053919585.1 of Euprymna scolopes. Taxonomy (NCBI): domain Eukaryota; kingdom Metazoa; phylum Mollusca; class Cephalopoda; order Sepiida; family Sepiolidae; genus Euprymna; species Euprymna scolopes. The sequence continues at coordinate 31,743,812 of NC_136502.1, forward strand.
TGAAAATTATAAATGGCGCCGAACTCTCTGTCGAACACGGTAAGTTTGGGAAATGAGTTGAAAATAAAAAAAAACTATCGAAAATACTGTTAAAACCTACCGAATATATGACAGCCTATGTCACGGTAACATACTGAGTGAGTGACTAACACTATTTTGTATTTTTTTTACGATAATAGACACTGAGAATTGCTAAAAGTAAGGAAGTTGAAAGAGATATATCACATACTGTGATATACAAACTTACTCAGTGTGCCAATTATAACGATGAACATATGATTAGTCACAGAGAAACCTAAATTCCTCTGTATATAAAGTTCTTATTGTTTATTAATTTGTCCACAGACCGTAACTGGATTCAGAATGTTAGAGCCACAGTAACATACATAGTCTGAAATTACTTTACACACTGTTTTTGAATAAGTGCGTTTTATTTGGATAAAAGGAGGCACCCTACAATTGTTGGGTATGTTGCCTAGTTAGCATCAATAAAAACAAAATATGACCTTTTATTATATTTTTATTTATTTTATTATCTTAAATTACAGAAGTAAAAAAAAAATAGATATATTAGTGCAATTACTTAAAAGATGTGTTCTGTCCTAACTTTATACCTTGACAAACAGAACGAGTAGCAAAACCCCACCCCTTCACTGTTGAGGTCCATAGATGTCGAGAAGCCTTATAATCTAATAATTGTTTCCCTCGAATTGCTAAACTTTGGAATTCCCTCCCTGTTCCCTATTCTCTGACTGCACTAACATGAAGAAATTGAAATTTAATATGAAGATGCATGTCTCTGATAAACTTTTTGCGCAGTGCCTCTGTCAACCTGGTCCGAAATAGCATCTCTTTATTTTCAGTTCGCAATATTATTCCTTCGGAATAAGTTAAGAGTAAAAAAAAAAAAAAAAAAAAAAAAGAAATAAAAATAATAATCCTCAGTTCACAGCTTGACGATGACGTGTACAACTACCGTTGGGTAGTTGTACATTCCTAACAAACGCCAGGGATGACTCGAAACGTTTAAAGACGTTTAAAGTTACCGAAATTTATTTCGATTAATATCACTGCACTTACTCTCACCCCCACCTTATTAATACGGCGTGTATCCTTCAAATCTATCCCAGATCAAACAGTGGCAATAAATCCATCCTATTTCCTGAAGTAGAATATAATTTATGAGAGGATGGCTTCTTGGGAACAGACCATACATTATTTAGAAAAAAAGTAAAGGAAGCGCGCTAGGCCTATAACGTTTGGAGTGTAGAGCCATTCTCGTAATAGAAGAATGTGGTTATCGCCCCCCCCCCAAAAAAAAAAATTAAATTAAAAAAAAAGAAAGAAAGTGGCAGCATAAACCCAGGCAGAGAAGATTTTCCATGTAAAAAATTTAACCAGTCACGATCAGCAGAGCATAGTGGTCTTCTTGTGTAAAGACGGAACGGTATCACTGAAAAATTCAAAGCAGTTCAGTATATTTTATAAATCGATTCTGGCATCTGATTGGTTCGTTTCTTATTACCTCTTGGTTATAAATAAAATCGCCCAAATCTTTGTGGTCATATCCTCTTACCTTCATTATAATTTTGGAGGATGACTCTCCTTGAGGCTTCGGTGGCTTGAAGGTTGCGTAGAAAGTACTCGTCAAGAATCCGTTCTTGACACTCAGCCCGACAGGTGCGGGGTCGGGAACCAGCCCAGTACCTGTCGGACTGAGGTACGCCGCCTGGGTATCAGCCAGGAGGTCCACCTTCCCAGGCCTTGCCACCCGGCTTTCGGGTGGGGCAAGTTTATTGCTTGTCGCCTGAGGCGCCCCGGCCGGGAAATGCCGACGGGGATGCTCAGGCAATTTTTGTCGAAGCAAGAGTGCCCCTCTTTTAGGGTAACTTGCCTGTATCCCACTTTCTTACCTTGTGTCACATATTGCTGTGGGGAGCGGCAATTAAATATCTATCCCTTACCTTACAAAAAAGTATATTAAAGAAATAAGTACTACATATAAGGCAACGGTTAAATATCAGTCTGACTGCAAAGTATTCGACCGTCCCAACACCTAGAGGGATTTGCAACCTTGATTTATAATGAAGATGAAAAGTGCATGTATTCCTTAAAAGTAGATATACCATAAAACTTTATAAGCATCAAACATCCACTACTATGCTGCGGTTATATATGTCTGAGATGATTTGGGCGTTTGTGATAGAGTGTAGGTTAAGTTAAGGTGTCGTGTTCAATTCTGAGCAAAGAAGCAATTCTATATGACAATAACTATCACAAGTCCTGAATACGAAATACGAACAGTGTAGTGCTCCATCTTCCAAGATAGTTGCGGAGTTTCTATATAGGACACCTGAAGAAAGCCGAAATACAAAGCCGTCGAAATATAATAACTTTACCAAAATAACAAATACAGTAGAGCAATTAAAATGACACCGATTAACGATTGTGAAGTTGCTACATAACGCATATCTGTGCTAGTAACTAATACCTTACGCATGAAATTTTAATCGCCCCTGTAATTATATATATATATATATATATATATATATATATATATATATAGTAAGAACAAACCTGTGAGATAGAAGTTTAAAATTAGTTTTACTTATTCGACAGAATACTCAGAAACTAAGTGATATAAATTTACAGCTTTGTTCTTACTATTATTTATCGTAAGCTCTACTATCGCCGGTGTATGTATTGAGCTTTTTCGTTTGGTTGGGATTACTACATAAATAGCATTTATATTTGGTTTAGAATTTGTTTTGCTTTGATTAGTAAAATCCTTCTCAAAGCTTTCTTATATATATATATATATATATATATATATATATATAGCACTAGGTGGTCACCGCTTACTAAGGCCTAATGGCCACTTGAGGACTAGGGTTAATGTGTGTCGGATAAACTGTCAGACAACACCGTGGTGATCGATGATGATGAGGCTTTAGGTTGAATTTGATTATTTTGGAGGACGGCTCAAGAAGAACTTATTTACATTAGACTTGAAAACGTCTATATTATAGTTAGCTGGGAAGCAGACCCCGCTGTATGATGTTCCACTGACATTTCTAGGAAAAAAACTTTGCTCATGGAATTTTTGTGTACTTTTAGGCAGTAATAGAAAGTACTGGAATTATTGACAGTTGTTGTAGTTAGACGAGTATTTTTGCGAATATTTGGCACGAAAGCATGGATTGAAGTTGAGTCGAGCACCTGCCATGAAAATAAGGAACGAGAGATTTCACATATGTCGGCAGTCAAATTTGCTTTTTGTTCTCACTCTATGATATATATTATTATATGAGTTATATGTTGAGTTTCTTTCGTAATATGCATATTTAATGGATAGATTCTTCTGCCTCCACTAATAAAACTGAGAAAAATGAATTGGGTTTTATTTTTACCGCAATACTAAATTTATTCAATCGATATTATGTTTGTGGCGCCGATGACGACAGGGGAGTTGAAATTCATATCATTTTGTTCAATCAATTTTTTGGCACACCTACAAAACTTTTTTTCCCCCCCAGAAAATATATTTGTTTTAATTATTTAATATGAAATTAAGCTGAAAGAAATTTTCTTTTTTTTTTTTACAATTTTTTAAAATATAAAGTATGGGTTTCGTCAAATTTGCACTCGGAGTTTTGTAACTTTTAAATAATTTTATCAACTTAAAAAAAGCATTTCTTACGTAAAGTATTTCTACTTTAAAGAGATAAATACATATTTTTATATTTTACTTCTGCCCCCTTCCCGGCAAACCTATCTATATTATTATTAAATACAAGAATGTCTAAAATATGCATTCATATAAAGTTAACGGTCAATACATATATTATTATTATTATTATTATTATTATTATTATGGGTTTCTATTATTATTATTATTTTATTATTAATGCATGGATTATTATTATGGGGTTCTATATTTTTTATGTATGGGATTCAATCCTTAACAAACTTTTACTTTTTTCCGTCTTCAAAAGGTACAGCAGCACTTGAACACAAAAGTTTACTATTTCTGACTGTATCTATGTAGGGAGTTGAGCAGTGCGAGATATGTTTATATTACACTTAAACTTCTCTATTTCAGTACAGTTATAGAAACATTAGATTGTGAGGGAATTTTAGTCTCGCAGGTCGAAAGAAAATAAATTTAGAGTAAAAGGTTTTCGGCATTTAGTTCTCTATGCAGTGAAGGGGTGATATTTTGTTGCTTGTTGAGTTAGTCAGGGGTACTTAGTTCGAGGTGGGGGAACAAGTGTAATGGGTTCATCAGAGGGAATTCCATTAAAGCACTTGTAAAAGATGCACAAGTATACAATATTGCGGCGATGCAAACGAAGTTATAATTTGTTTTGTGCTTTTCGACATATTAGGTTAGATACTCTTTTTTATGGGACTTTGTCTAAAAAGAAGAAACTACAGGTAGATGCACCAGCTCAGATGTACTAACAATAATCCATGAATTTACCGTTAATTATGAATTTTGGAACATTAAGCGTGAGGGGTCGAAATATAGGCTATATTTGCTTGAACTTAATTTTTGTGAAAGATTATACAAAGGGAAAAAATCCTATTTTTAATCCTTTGAATTTTGACCCAATTAAGCAAAAATTAATCAAAAAGACAATAGGCGATTAGCCAAATAATTTGATAAGATACGCAGAAATATCGGCCGTCATATTTTTGTTACATCGGCCGTGAAGTGTTGGAAGGGTTAAAGAAAATTTAACAATATTAGACATTATTGATGTTTTTAAATACCAACTAGAATATATAAAAGGGTTTAGATTAAATTTACATTCAGTGTAATAACTTTGATATGATCTTACGAAATAAGAATATATTTGCGTAACTTATTTATATATAAAATAAGCATAAATTATGGCATGCTTCTTCCGTCTCTTTCTACACGTATATAGAAACCCAACCACTTTCTCTGTTCAAGTTTTTTAAGTATAGTTCACCTTACAAGTAAGCTGACCAAACATTCAAAATTACATAGTATTCAACGTTCGTAGATTATGCATTGGATCAGTCGATGAAATGGATCACTTTTTCCTAATGATGCTAATTCAATTAATTGAATGCACCATCAAAATTCTTGTTTTCGAATTAATTGAATGCACCATCAAAATTCTTGTTTTCGAATTAATTGAATGCACCACCAAAATTCTTGTTTTCGAATTAATTGAATGCACCATCAAAATTCTTGTTTTCGAATTAATTGAATACACCATCGAAATTCTTGTTTTCGAATTAATTGAATACACCATCGAAATTCTTGTTTTCGAATTAATTGAATACACCACCAAAATTCTTGTTTTTGAATTAATTGAATACACCACCAAAATTCTTGCTTTTGAATTAATTGAATACACCACCAAAATTCTTGCTTTTAATCCGATAAAACCAAGAGGCTAAAAAAAGATATACTAACAATAAAGTACGTCATCTTGCTAATTCAGTTAAAATTCCAAATATACAGGTCGATGATACATCTTCGACCACCAGAGTGTGAAGCACTATGCCACCATTAGCATTTCTCTGATCATATTCATTCTTTGTAATCATGGACCAAAAGTAACAAAATAAAATTACAATAGTCTGTAGCATCGTTATATTTAAATTTGCATAAATATAACTCAGTTTCTCATCGATCTACTCTTGCCTTAATTTATTAAAGAAAAAAATATTATGTAATACAGGTACCTGGAATTTTAGGCGTAATGTTATTACTCCACAACAATACAATCTATGCAGACACAGTTGTACTTAGAGTAACTGGTTCAGCGTATACTACATACCAAAGGTTAGACTGCTCTATCTAGCATATTGAACACTTTCCGATTCAGTATATATCACTTACAAATTACACACATGCTCTATTTAGAGTATTGAGCACTGCTAGATTCAACATGACTTATTAGAGTAAAACTATATTATAACACATAATGCTCTACCTCAAGTATTGAGTACACTTAGATTTAGCATCTATAACATTACGAGCGTTCTATTGCATTATTTCACACAACTACTACATCCTAACGTAACATGCGGCCGCAGCCGAGATTGAACTCACTACATGAGTTTGTAGTGTAAAACAAATCGTCTGTAGCTGAATACTTGCTGCTCTGCCAGGGCTATGCAGGTTTTTTTTTTATCGTAACGCCATTACAACGGCTTGAAAGGCCCATCAACTCTCGAGAGAAGGATAGATCGCGCCAGTTTCCCAACCTGGTACTTTACCTCGCGGTACATACAGCGCCTCGTACTGGTGCTGGGCAAACTCAACGTTGCTTAACTGCGGTAATTGTGCCGTTATTTTTTATATTTTATTTTTTTTACTAAATCGAGGGAATTGACCCTTATTTTATTCAACATGTAACCTTTTTCGAAGTGCTCTACTGCATTATTAATTTATTGCGTCGGATTATTGAAACTATACAACAGTAGGCAGACATATTTGTTTTAAAACTTATTTCTATCTCTCACTTTTCTAGATCACCCGTTTCAAGCCAGAATATAGTGAATAAAGCAAAACCAATTTAATATTGAAATTATTTTTTATTTCTGTTTGGTCCTTTTTCCTTTGATGAATTCTAATTACATCAAAGTTCCATCCTCCCAAACTTTATCATTCGTCCGATAAGCTGTTCGTTTTTTGCTAATCACTTATGGCGCCCATGCCGTATAATGTTGTGGAAATTAGTCAAAAATTTCCTGTTAGTCTGAGTGCACCGTGTCTTGGGCGTTAGTTGGATTTTTAAAAAATATTATCTTCCAAACCGCCTGTCACATCTTCCTACGAGAACTGGGCGTAAATATTAATATTGAATACGAAAGTGTTGAAATATTAAAAAACGCATTATTTATTTATTTTATTTTTATTTTTATTTTTTTAAGAAGTCTTTCGTTTTTCTGATGACGGAGGAAGATTCGTATCTTTTTTATAAGTGATACGTGATCTGGTGGTAGTATATCTTCCGATTAGTATAAGATGTATTTTATTAAGGCATCCCTGCTTTTCAAGGCTCAACAGCCACTCGAGAGTAAGTGTTAATGGGCGCCGGTTGAGACTGTAAGAACACTGTGATGACTAGCAACGACAAAATCTGGGTAGAGTTTTATTATTTAAAAGAAAGGTTTAACAAAACTTATTTAGTACTGTTCTAAAAAAAAGACACTGTTCATGAAAATTTCGTTTTGTTTAAGGCACTGTTAGAGAAAAAAGGAGACTATTGAAATTTATTGTAGCGTGTAAGTTTTGCAGGCGGGGTAGATTAAAGCTCAGTCGAGTACCTGCGATGAAAATAAAGATAGAGCAGAGATAGACTAGCAACGTCTCATTTGTGAGAAAGGAGTAGTGGAGAGGCAAAATATTGCAGATACTGTAAAATTTAGCTGAAATAATGTCGACAAGAAAATGTTGCTTGGACAATGTTATTTCGCCATCGTTCTTAGTTTCATTGATGGCATTATTGTTCTGAAGTTTTTGAGATATGGATATATTATTGCGTATTATTTGGATTCTATGGACTACTGGTCTCATGCTGAATGTTTATAACGCTTCAATTGCTGTTACCTCTGACTTTCATCAGACGTATTTTGTTGAATTCGGAGATCTCTCTGTCGAACTTGGGAATCTGTCGAATTTATTTTTTTTTTATTACATTTTCACCCCAAGCAAGGCACATTGCCACTTTAGTGTAGGGGGCTACTATCAGGGGAAACAGCTACTGGGGTTCTATTTAGGGAGCTGGGCAGTAAGATGTCAATTCACGTTACACTTGAACTTCTGCATGTCAGTACAGTTGGGAAAGCAGGGACCTGGAATAGAATTCCAAAGTCCAGCGGTTCTGGGGAAGAAACTACCGAAGTAGAAAGCTCTTTTACATCTAGAGATCTTTACTGTGTGGGGGTGGGATTTAGCTGCCTGTTGGGTTTGTCGAGGGTGTTTACGTCGTGGAGGCACAAGTGCTTGCAGTCTGTCAGAGCATTCACCATTTAAATACTTGTAGAACAGGCAGAAGCATGCAACATTTCGTCGATGGGACAGAGAGGTAATCTGCATAGAATTTCGGAACGGAATGGGGATAATAGGCTATATGACTGAGTAGAAGTCTGAAGTAATTCGCAATTGTATTTTGGGTGTCGTCCCCGCTGAGGTTGATCCTTCAGCCCCCAGAAAAAGTGTAATTTTTTTACAATTGAATTTTACACAGTAATATATATATTGTAACTCGTCTCCTTGCGGTCTGCGAATTACTTCGGTGTTCTGAATCATAATAATACGAAATAACGGCACCATAGTAGAATTGCGCAGATTTCGCAATTCACATCGTGCTAGTCTCGCTGGCTTATTTTCTAATGTCACGCAATGATCAATTTTATTTGTTTTAGAAGAAGCCGATGTTTACCTCCATCTTGACCAAGAAGTAAATTTTGCATTTTTACTTATGTCGCGTAACATGTAAAACCGTATTATTAAAACATTAAAGCGTCAACCGTTACTTTTGCATAAATAAATAAATAAAATTAATAAAAATAAATATTAACTACGAGTTATTTTGTTAGTATTAGAGTGTGATAACACCATAATAATGTTAGATATTACCCGGGAAATGCCGAAAGGTATGCTGGTCAACGATTATTATGATTGTTATTAATATTTGTAAACATAGAATGCCAGAGAAAATATTATCATAGCGAAATAAATATTTACAAATAAAATTATTTATATTAAAATGTTTTTAATAGAAAAGAATGTATGAACACAAAAAATAATTTTAAAAATAAGTCTACCTCTGGAATCAGATGTAGTCTGACATAGAGGTCATTTAAGTTGACATGGATCTTAGAAGAGAGCTTAAAAGACATATATCAGTTAGTCAAGAGTTGGAAGACAGAGAGAAAGAGCAGACCTAGTCGGTGGCCAGATGGAGAAAGACGGTCGACGGACATTAATGGCTTCAAGTAGAGAAAGCTGTCGAATGTAAAAATTTTAGGACCAGCATTTCAGCTTTCTAATGGAGAAAACATTCGGCAAATAAAAGTGCTGCAAATATCACCAAGACTTCGAATTGTACGAATCTTAATTTGAAGCTTTTCCGAGGATAAGTCAAAGATGGACCAAAGATGAACCAAAGATATGTTCCCGGTTGACCAGATGTTGAAACCCCAAATAAGTGTTATTCGTCCTTTTCTGTAAATGTATTTATGCATATAATCGTCCCGTCATGAACCGTATTTAAATGTACATACACACACAACGAACTCTAGATTAGACAATCACAACGCTAGACGATCATAGATGAACACACGTATATACACACGTTATATAGATGACCGTGACACGCATATACATGCACGTATATACTCTTTCATGCGATATAACCGCTAAAAACACACGTATATATATATATATGTGTGTGTGTGTGTGTGTGTATAAGACTAGAAGAGAAGTTATTTAAAAATTATTACGCTTATTTTGTTCTATCTGTCATGTCGGATCAATTTATTGCTAGTGTATCATGACACATTATTCCTCATCGATCTAATGGGTGTTTGATATAGATCAGCAATAATCAGTCACTATCTGCACCCATTAGTCCTTTAGAAAATGCGTACAGCCCGTCTCATCTTCGACTTGTTGGTCGAATGAACCGCATTACTTGTTAATGACGTGATAGTACTGCTCACTTAGGTGGAATAGTACTGCTCACTTAGGTCTCGGACCCGTGGAACAGATTGGCTCTTCTGTCCAGATCGACTATCCTTTACGCAATGAAAAATTATTGCCTTCAAAAATACGTCGCTTTCTCTAAAGCCGTTTCTCGATACCATGATGGATCGTGTTCCTCAGCGCAACTCTATTGGATTTATATGCGTGACATCAATAAAGCCATGAACGTTTTGGGTACTTATGCAGTATAAGTACCGTGCTATCGTCGGAATCATCCGAGTGGTTTACAAAAAACGCCGGAAGATGCCGAACGAAAGTTTACCGATTTTCTTTCGTGGAAATGCTGGCCAATTGTATCATTAAAAATATATTATTTCTGTCAGTACGAAGCTAATTTAATATAGACTTAAAAAGAAAACTGTAAACAATATCCTCGCGTAATTATAGGACGATTTTACAAAATGTTTAGGGAATTAAAAATCAAACTAAGAAATAAAAAATTATTATCAGTTAAATTTCACGAATAAATATATAATTCTAAATAATAAACAGCTGATACCAAATACTTTTTAAATATTTGTTATGATATTTTTGTTCAAATGAAGATAAATATCAAGATTTTTTAAATATTTTTGATAATGGATCTATATTACCAAAAAAAAATGTTTCCTTTATGATTTTTTTGTATTGAAATTAAGACTTCGTGGCTTAGTGGGGGATGCCCTTTTCTCTACCCTGCAACCTCTCTCCCACAGAAGAGACGTTGCGAGCCTATCCTTGTTTTATCGTTATTTCCATGGCAGGTGCTCGTCTGAACTCCAATCTCTGGTCCCCCCCTCGCCAATCTTTCCCGAAAAACACCCGTCTAGCGGAATCCACTGTGAAAAATATCCCCCACTCTTTATCTGCGCCTAAATCAAAACGTGGATTCCATGAACAAAGCTTCTTTCTTAGAACTGCACGCCTGTGGAACTCTGTTCCATCTGCCTGCTTCCTACCGGACTACAACTTGGATGTATTCAAGTCCAACGTTAACAAATTCCTAATGACCCGCCCCCTTAAGTAAACACTTCATCAAATCTCCACACTAATGTACTCCCTGAGTGGCTTCCGGGCCTTGATAAGTGGTGATCACTGTGTAAAAAAAAAAAAGACACGAAACGTTTTGTGAGCATCCGGCGTTTTCCGTAAACCGCCCGGATTATTGTGACGATAGCATGGCCTATATACCGAATAAGTATAACTTTTTGTCTATATTTTAAATACTACAATTTTTAGCTTGATTGACTATACAAAACTGAGAAAAGCTCTGCCATTAGGTAGAATTTACTTTCATTAAAAAAAAAAAACAATTAACTTCAACTTAAGAAAAAAACAAACAAAAAAAAAACAACTGCTATTTAATTAAATCTTTTGAAATAAATATAGGATTGAAAAGGTTACCGGAAAATTGGCTTTGGATAAACAAAAAAAGCTATTTATGTCAAACGCTTCAGTCGAACTCCAAAACATCAATGACATAGTCGGTTTACTAGGACACAAGAAAAAAAAAAACATAGTCAAGCGAGGACCACTGTGTATTCGAGGTAGATCTATCCTAGCGGGGAGGTAAAAAAAAAAAACGAGCTTATTTTAAGAGATTAAAGTGAAACTAAACGCGCAAAATGTTTTTGATACTTTTATCAAAACCGTTCGATAAATTCAGCAGAAACGAATCAAAATCAAGTCCTAAAATCATTGACATCATCACGCAAACACACACACCACACAAACACACATATTATATATATATATATATATATATATATATATATATATATATACTAGCATGGGTGTCCGGCGTTGCCCGGGTATTTGGAGATGTATGTTGAGCAAAAAAAACAAAAATAAATAAGTGGTCAATTTTTTTAATTTGACCCCTATTATGATCTCTTAACATTTATACTCAAATTAAGTTATTAAGTTAGATCCATGTCCAATGAACCTATATCTAAAATTTCAAGTGTGTAGATCCAAAATTGTCGGATGAGTTTGGTAGAGTTCTCAAAGGTCAAATCATTGAACTTTGACCCCTTAATCCCCAAATTTTTGGTCGAAAACTGATTACATCGATGTTCCCAAATGTCAGTACCCTGTATATCAAATTTCGAGTCTGTAGGCTAAAAATTGACAGTTATTCCGTAGGGAAATGTACACACAGACAGACAGACACTTTCACTTTTATAGATATATAGATAACTATATATATATATATATATATATATATATATATATATATATATATATAGATAGATAGATAGATAGATAAGTAAATCCAAATTCACTGTCGTTTAAATTTATTAGCAAAACCAGACCTTGCAAGATTCGAAATAAGATCGAAGTGGCCAGAGGTTAGTGATCTATCAGCTAAATTGACTGATTTTATATTTGTTGACAATAGCGATAACCGGAACTATTCAATTATTTTACAAAAGCGTCTTCCCTTAAATGTAAGTGAAAACAGTAAGTTCTCTCATCAAAGTTCTTCACCTATAGGAATACTTAAATGCGTGTATATAAAGTTAAATATTTGTATACCTTTTTATACACATTTCTACATATATAAATATATAAAAGACACACACACATATATATGTATATATATATAATGTAAAAATCAATTAGCTATCCCCCATAATAATAACATCAAATTTATAACACCTCACTGCCAATATGTTAATTAATAAATGAACCACGGCAAGATGTAAAAGGACGCAAAGTAGACACGATACACCACAAGTAATTAACTATATTACGATAAACCAACACATCTCTCATTAATAACGACACTAACCGAAATACGTCGAAGAGGAGTCTAACATAAATAAGTTAGCTGAATTAATGAAGAAGCCATCCTTTCGTCCACGCATCAACATCATCTGAAGCGTCACCGTTTTATATTAAACTAAATAAACAGAAACACAATTTATCATCAATTGGATAAAGGTAAGTGCACTTTGCATACTTAATAAGCAAAACACCCGAAAACGATTATCTAAAATAATTTATGGATCAGACACGCTTGTAATTTTACTGCTAATATATATATATATATATATATATATATATATATATATATATATATATATATATATATATCTACCAGAAATATTATCGTAAAGCAGCGCTATATAAAGAAACCAACCACATAATTGACCCCAAACGATAATCAAGTACTCTTACTAGAGAAATTTAGGAACGGAATACCCCACAAATATAGATAAATATATACTATTATGCACGTGTTTGCATGTGTAAGGTCTGGAAAACCTATCCTTAAAATGAAGCATATAAACTTATCAAAGATATACATATTGGGGAAAGGATAAACACTTCAAAATGAAAGAATGACAACCATCGAAATTAAGTTTATATATAGATATAAAAACCTTTGCCACGATAATTACCTCAAACGCCGTGGTAGAAGGAAAAATATAACTATCGGTATATCACTTTTATTTCTTTATTTAAATCATATAAATAAGCCCGTATATCTATTCAACAACAGTTAATTTGACCATATGGACATTATCTTATAAATAAACAAATGAATAAATACACAGATAAAGAATGTGAAAACTCGAAACAAATGAACGGATAAAATGCGATGGATAGAAAAATAAATAAATAAACAAATAAATAAAATAAAAACTGAATAAATAAATAAATAAATAAATGAATAAAACTTGTCAATAGGAAAATGAAGTCGTCACTAAAAAAAAGCAACTTTAAAAACTTAAGATAGGAAAGTAGTGACGATAAGAGCGTAACATAACTTCAGATCAAAGCGAAAACTAAGACTACCAAAAAATCCTACAAGTTAATAAAATACTAACACTCCTCACTGCGACAGCTTAACCAAGCGAAATCATGCTTCCTTCTCCTCTCTCACCCTACTCCTATCTCCACCACACCTTCCTTCAAAACCCTTACTTCTCTCATTCACAAAGTAATCGCCCCTCTTTCTTCCAGAACGTAAAACACATCCTAAAATCTTATAAAAACTAATGTAATTTTGGCTCCTGTTTCAATATCATTTCCTCTTTGGTCTGACGAAGTGCAATCATTGAATTAAGATTCCACTGAAACATGTATGCACATATGTAACAAATAACGTTTGTATAATAAGCAAACTATATACCAGCTCTGCCCTGCATTAAGCACGTGAGTTTCTTTGAAATTACGTCTAGGAAACTAAACGATACAGCCATTATATATATATATATATATATATATATATATATATATATATATATATATATATATATATATATATATATATATATATATATATATAATATGGAGTCTCTCGTCGCATGAGGGCCATAAATACATCCTGTTATACTCTGAATAACAAGTTACTAGTTGAGCAGACGCAGTTTCAGTTCGCTGTTGTTTTTTTTTCGGAAAACAGAGTGAGCAATTCATGGACTACCCTCACAATGAATTGTTTAAAGTTGTAATGGCTTGAGTAGAACCATTTACACCTATTGAAAGAGCTGATTGGGTAAAGTTGTGCAAAATACGTCAAAGAATCATGAACAACTGCTCGCAGACTTGTATTGTCAGAGTTTTCCATCTCTCTGGTAGACTGACTACCAGGACTGAGGAGCTCCTACCTGCTCATGAAGTGAGTTATCGTGCGACAGACTCCTAACTGGTAATTTTTCAACCCGTGCATATATATATATATATATATATATATATATATATATATATATTTCCCAAAACGTCTGGCCTTGATAGAGGGGAGACTAAAACTTGGCAAAGAAATTATTATGATTGTAATAATGTATGGCTGTAAAAAAGGGCCAATATTTATAGGCTCTGGATGATCCCCTAAATGGCCGACCTGAAGGGCAAATGTCATATAGCTTACTACATCATGAATGACATTACCTTTCCAACGAAACTTCCTTTGCCAAATTCTGATCAATAGTCCCTGAGATCTAAAACTTATAAATTGACAAAAAATATTGTATATATATATATATATATATATATATATATAATATAATATAATATATATATATATATAATATATATATAATATATATATATATATATATATATATATATATATATATATATACAAGTATAGCCACATTTTAGACAAATTAAATACTGAAATGCTCATATATTTGGTTCTATGGGATGAAACTACATGTAAATTTGTAGACTTTTTGAAGATTATCATACTATTCTATGGTTAAACCTTTATGACAATTGGTTAAAAAGAACCTTTACTTTTAAACTAATATATTTGCCCAAATTTGCCTACATTTGTATATATAGTGTCCTGGCAGGCAGCTCATGTTTGCCAGACCACTAACATATACATTGTATTTAATAAGATATGCTGAAAAGTTAAATATTATAACAGAAAAGGTAAATAATTAAGTGAATGAAAAAAACGACTGTGGGCAAACTTTAAAGAATTGCCAAATTTAATTTCCGACAAACAATGAACAACAAAAACGTCAGTTTCAAACGAAACAGACGATGTGCAGCGTAGCAGAAAACGTTCGTCTGTTTATTTTTCTTATAGAAAATTAGAATTTGTAAGAAGATAAATACATTGTCATGTTGCTCTCTCTCTCTCTTTCTCTTTCGCTTTCCTTCTCTCTCTCTTTCTTTCTCCCCTTCTCTTTTAACGAAATAATAATTTCGTTGCGATTGTGTACATGTAAACATTGCTTTGTTCGACAGGACATTAAATTATTTCTCACTGTCCAAGAAAGATAATTTCCTCAAAAGCCGGAAAAAAAGTCTGAGTAGGTGCTAAAATATTTTTAGCGAAAGCAAATTCCCTCGTCTTCAATTCTGGAAAATGAAAGAAAGACGTCTTTGGACTAATTGAAAAAAAAAAAAACTGTGGACAATGACATTATTTACTACAATCATGTGAAAATTTACGGAAATATTGACTATATGTAATATTTCATATATGTAATAGAATAAGTTGCATAAATTAACTAGTTCAGTTTAGCGGGTGGTTTTTAAAGCAAGTCTCAAGTAGCGCAGTAGCGCATAATGGAAGTTAGCAACAACAACCAGATGAATGGTATTAATGAAATCAATGCAGTAGACAAAACGAAACGCTCACACACACACACACACACACACATATGTATATAAGTGTAATGACGGTATGGGACCATCACATATTCCGGATATTACCTCAAATTTGGAACATGCTTAAAATGTATCGGATTACCCGATTACCTATGATTTTCCCCTTGGAATTCTACTCGTTCGACCTGGCAGAAATATCCCGGAAACTATTGAACTCATCCTATTATTGGACTACCCAGATTGTATGTTATCCTTTTTCTATGACTTTTAAGCACCATTTAAATATATTTAAAATAATATTTTCAATATATGTGCTGACGAGCAAAATACTTGTTTATTCATAGCTGAACACTTTGCTAATTGCATTTCATTTCCTCTGATGATATGAGCCATTATTGAAAATCCATGGATTAAGGAAATAAAAATAATTTTTCTCCATATATTCCTTGTTTCAAACAATAAATTCTTAACGAGAATATATTTTTAATCCATATTTCAATTTACAGAATTTAACTTTAATCATTAGACTTATATTTTGCTCTGTTTCTTTATATATTGAGCTGTAACTTATTGGCTAGGATCGTCCTGAAAATATTATCTCACATTAATATTTAATAGGACATTTTCCTTGATTTCAATCTGTAATTTAACTCATATATATATATATATATACATATATATACACATATATAATACATATATATATACACATATATACATATATATACACATATATATGTATATATACATATATATAATTATGCATATACATACATATATACATATATACATACATACATATATATACATATATACATACATATATATACATATATATACATATATGCATATATATACATATATATACATATATATACATATATATATATACATATATGCATATATATACATATATACATACATATATATACATATATATACATGCATATATATACATACATATATATACATATATATACATATATACATACATATATATACATGCATATATATACATACATATATATACATATATATACATATATACATACATATATATACATGCATATATATACATACATATATATACATATATATACATACATATATATATACATACACACATATATATACACACATATATATATACACACACATATATATATATATACACGCATATATATACACACACACATATATATATACACATATATGCACACACACACACACACACACACACACATATATATATATGTTTAAAGAAAAAATAGAAAAAACCGAATGAAATTATTAAAAAATCAACGTTTCGTCCTTGTCTCAGAGGACATCTTCAGGATAATTGAAATAAAAATGTGATAAAAGAAAAAGTCATAGATCGTGCGAAAAAAGACAGTTTTTTAAAATCCAACCCATGCCGGGAAAGGACGAATATGTGTGCAGACATATTCGTCCTTTCCCGACATGGGTTGGATTTTAAAAAACTGTCTTTTTTCGCACGATCTATGACTTTTTCTTTTATCACATTTTTATTTCAATTATCCTGAAGATGTCCTCTGAGACAAGGACGAAACGTTGATTTTTTAATAATTTCATTCGGTTTTTTCTATTTTTTCTTTAAACATAACGTCAACCACCGCTGGTACATTTTTTCATTCCTTATACATATATATATATATATGCATTTGTTACGAAAAGTGACGGCATGCTGTATTTAGGGAAGCATAAACCACATCAATCTTTTTTATGAAAATCAAATGCGAAGTCAATTCCAAAGCTTAAACAGAAAAATAACTGCCATAGGTGAAATAAATAAGCTTACTTCCAAGTTTAAACGAAACTATTGTCAGCTATTATAACTGAAAATAAATTAAATTAAATATAAATTAAATAAAAGCAAATTTAACTAATTAACTTTAAATAATATTTCTAAATAGAATAATAAAAACAATTCTATAACAGCACAGGATTAATAAAATGGAGATAATTATTAAAATAGATTTTCTTTAATGTAATATGCAAATGAGGGTATTTATCGAATGTAGATTTCTTTTGAATACATATATATATATATATATATATATATATATATTTTTTTTTTTTGTTTAGACTTTACAAAATTTTAAAGTTAAAATTAAATAAAATATGCAACGAATCTTTTTAAATGTGGCATGAGGCCAAAAAGGGTGTGGGGGAAGCATGGGGGTCGAGGGTTGTCCATTTGGTCTATTTCCTATAACTAGTTGCAGTCACCACAATACCTCATGCACTCTAGGGGTTGGATCTACTTAAAGCCCCAGATGATATGAACAATATTTACATTGACTTTTTTTTAAACAATGATTTTATTTACAAGGAAGCAATGAAGGTGATGCGTATGATATATGAGGGATGAAATTGTTATGCGTATGATATATGCGGGTGATGGGCGGGGGTAATGAGAGCCTTAAAACACCCCAAAATAAAGAAAAATAACGGTAATAAAAAATAAATGAACCAAATAAAACGTTAAGCGATGAATGTGTTAATAAGGACCCTCCCTTACCTATTTTATTTTGAAATGCTTCCTGGTTTCCGGTATCAGCCGAAAACAAGGGAGCACTTCCTAAGAGAGAATGGGCACAACTACGGACAAAATAAAGGGGGGCATGGGGATATTCGGTGACCTCCAAGAAAAATACCATTGGGACAGGTTTGGACTAAAATAAATTAATCAGGACTGGGCTTCTTTGGATGTATTCTAACACCTAAAATAAAGATTGGGGACATGGAGCTCAGTTATACCAACTAGCTAAGGGACTGATCCACTACGGGATAGTCTTGATTCGGTCTGGGAATTGCTTTTCCAGTCGGCGTGTGCCATGCCTAAGCAGGGAACACGTACTCAAGCCTGTTTCGCACGAACGCACATAAACTAGCGGTGTGAATCCACCTCCTTCTAAACTGTGAGCGAGATAACCTCCTTCTATCGCATCTGATTTTGATTTTAAGTTGGTGTTTAAAATACAAAATCAGATCCCGATGAGAAGGCGCCCCCCACACCCTATCTCTATGCGTAAAACCCACACTACCAGTCTAGCTACGGCCAAGGTCGCTAGGAACACCATTCGTTCCTCCCTAGGCCGCAAGGGATCTGCGTTATAGACAACGGATGCTAAATCCAGGATCGTCACCTGATCGGGGACGATGCGAGCCGTGACCTCGCCGACATACCCCCAGAATTCACGGAGATTGGAACAAGTAAAAAATGCATGCTCTACAGTTTTCAAACTATCTTCCTCGCACCGTGGAGAAAAAGGACTAAATGTCCTACCAATTCTGAACAGTATGTCATTGAGGGGTAAAGCGTTTTTAACCAATCGCCAGGTCAGGGAAAATTCGGAATTATTAAGATATCCCCGGCCTGGCACCCAATTCCATAGAGAGCGAACCTCCCCCTCCGACAGCTGCAGCCGCTCCCCAAGTGGGTCCGAAGCAGTCCCCACCACTAAACCCCGATACAATGCCCTTCTAGGCCGTGCAAGGTCAAGGGACCCTGGCATCGCTCTAAGCGCATTTCGGCATTCGTTGAGGAATTTTGACTGCCCTCTAGGTCTTCTTTGGCATTCGATTAAGTGATTGGGGATAACGTTGGGAAATGCTTCACCAACCGCGGGACCCCAATCAGAATCCTCAATCAGAGTTCTACCCAGGAATGCCAACCTTTCGGCATTTTTATGACTTGCCAGGTCAGGCATCCCCAGGCCCCCATTTACAAGACGTTGAGTACAGACCTGTCTACGGACAAGCGGCCGTCGCTCCTTCCACAACAGTGAAAAAAGCGCACGCGTTAAGGCCGTCATTCGGACCGGAAGCAAGGGAAGTACAGCCAGTCGGTAAAGGATCAGCGGAAACACGTAAGTAGCACATGCCTCCGCTCTACATTTAAGGGACAATCCCCTTCGAAGCCAAACCCTCACAGAGATTTCGACCTTAGTCTGTACCTCCGACCAGTTCTTATCTAGACAGAGACTGGGTCCAAACCAAACACCAAGGATCCGGACCGGACCATCACTCCAGACTAATGCGCCAGGCAGAGCATTCGAGCCCCGCCAAGCGGCCAACCTCAGGCCAACGGATTTGCTGAGATTGACTACGGCCCCTATAACTTTTTCATAACGCTTGAGAGCCTTAATCACCGTAATAATATCTACGACGCTCGAAACAAATACGGTGACATCATCGGCAAACGCGGACACCCTGGCTCGCGCACCGCCAGGAAGAGTAATACCGCGCAGGGCCGGTCCAGCCACCCTAGACCTCATATTCCTAAGGAATGGTTCCAACGCGAGGACATATAACATGGGCGACAGCGGACACCCCTGTCGCACCGACCGAGAAACCGCGAACGGCGCCGACCGTACCCCGTTGACCTGCACAACTGCCGTCGGCCGAGCATACAAAATGGAGATCCATCTGCAGAAGCCGGACCCAAAGCCGGCGGTCTCTAGAACAGCCATCAGGAAACGATGATCCACCCTATCAAACGCCTTGGACTGATCCAAATTGATCAGCGCGACTTCAGTGTCGCCTTCTAGGTTTTCTAGGACTGTACGAATCAAATGCAAATTGTTTTGAATTGATTTCCCCTTCACAGTATAATTCTGATCCGGTTCGATCAAGTCAGTGATAAAAACCTGCAAACGATTCGCCAGAACTCGGGCCAGGATTTTTAAGGAGGTTTTTAACTTCCAGTACCCGGCTAACTTGGGGTTCCTACCTAGATCTAATCTGGCCACAAGTATTTTGGGGTCAGAGTGGCCTTACCAGTGGAACGTGGGACAAGATATGTACTCTATATTGCCTCTTCTAACTAACAACCGATGCAAGTAAGTACTTGAAACGGAAAGCCTGCTAGAGAGCCACGTTCACATCTCCCGCCCCGGATGATCCATCCGATACCTGTCTACCAGATCGCATCTAGCCATCAGGTTCAACAGACTGGTTTCACACCCATCCGTCCCTCTAGTCCCGCCACCTTATCTACCCTGGGATCAAGGATGGCATTCCAATCACCCACTAAGACTAACCGTTCCGAACCCCCGAGAAATACCTCCAACTGCCGGAAAAAGGAAACCCTCTCCCGTACGCAATTGGGCGCATACACCACGACGACTCGAAACGCTCTATTTGCCACGGCAACATCGGCCACGATCAATTTACCATCAGTATCCGCGTGAACAACGCTAACCGTTGCAGAAAGGGTACGCTTAACTAACAAAGAAACCCCCCTACTATGACTATCACCGTATGCTGAAAAGACATCATAATGCCCCTCCAGCACCCGATGATCGTCAACGGAATTGTAGTGAGTCTCCTGTAACGCAGCCTCATCTATGTTCATGGACATGAGGTCCCTCAGTACCCTAGCGGCTTTGCTTCGGCACCTCATGCCCCTTACGTTCAAGCTAGCAAGGCTTAAAGACGTGGCCATTATACCTAAGCATCGACAACCACCGGCCTAAAGTCTTTTGTGCCAAGGACGCCGCAGGATTGGGCGAGGTTGCCCGAAAGCAACTCGGACGTTACTCGTCTGTCTCGCGCAATACCCCCGACATTCAGTGGAAAGGTTAACTTCAGGGCCCTATAAAAACAAGGGTGGGCGTAAATAGGGACCCGTCCTTCACATCTGGGTGCCAGCTGGTTGAGGGAGTCGTGCCCCTCTTCCACCAGTTTAATATTCGGGAACGCGCCCTTCGCCTCCTCAATCATGTTCCACATGGCCTTTGTGCGACCAACTTTTGTGTGGCGCACAAATGGCATGACTAAGGAGGCGTTTGGGAAATTCTTGGGGTTTGTGACTCTTTTCCCCTCTATTTTGTCCATATTTCGGAGCGGCCTAAGTAGACCCCTATGACGCTGCGTGATATAACTATCAGCGTGAAGGGGGTCTACGTCGCATATCTGATCTCCTGGAAGATAGGGGAGCTTCTTCGTCTTGTCTCTCCGTATAGGAGAAGCAGAGGCAGCTCTTCTGCTGCAGGGTGTCTCCGGCCTCTCCCGGGACAAAAATCTAGCGACCGCTGGGGGGGATCAAAAAGGGGTGGGGATTTTGGTTCAGCCGATGGGGTTTGGGTTGGGGTTTTAGGTGACTGAACCGTAGAGACAGTCTTTTCTACATTCGTGGGGGATGGGGAACGGGACCCAGCCCACTTGGTCTTTTTAGCTTTTTGCAGCTTCTTTTTGATGTTTTTGCGGCCTTGGCACTCTGCCACAAAAGCCTCACTGCTGCCGTCGTTCTTCTCTGCTGCTTTGTCTTTCTCCTGCTCCCCGTCCGACTCAGATGAGGAGACCGGATTTTTCCTTTTTAGGCCGCTCACAGCATCTACTTTTGTCTTACTAGTGGAAGAACTCTTGGACGACCCTTTGGGAACTGGCCGACCTTGTACATCAGGGAGCTGCTCTCTTGTGGAGGGGGTCTTCACGGTCTTCCCTTTTTTTCCGACCACGGTGTTCCAGCCGTCAAGTGTTGTTGTGCCCTCTCCGGCTGGCTTCTCAGGGGCTGCTGGTGTCACACCCTTTGGCTTTTCTGCTGCTATCATTTGATTGACCCGCTTAGGGCACTCCCTCACCATGTGTCCTATCTGTTGGCAATGCCAATATTGCGGTTTCCGCCCCTCGACGATGACACTCATTGTCCAAGTGTCACTTCTGAGCAGGGCAGGGATTTTTCTGGTCTACCCGCATTTTGATCGTATAGTCCCCTACCATAAGGCTACGGGGACCACGTGCCGGGAGGACAGCTTCGACGTCCCCATATTGACTCATGATGGCTCCTAGTTGCATAGAGTCAGGGAACCAGGGG
The DNA here is from genome assembly GCF_053919585.1 of Euprymna scolopes. Lineage (NCBI taxonomy): Eukaryota > Metazoa > Mollusca > Cephalopoda > Sepiida > Sepiolidae > Euprymna > Euprymna scolopes. Next base: position 31,766,464 of record NC_136502.1, read on the forward strand.
ACGCCAAAAATGCTCACTTTTGTTTGCCTCCTGCTCAGATATTCCGGCTTGAAGCGCAGATTTTTCCACGTCAAGTCGGACTTGGACAATTTAATCGCGTCATCGTCGGTCGGCAGCAGCAGGTCCCACATGGCATAGCTGCGACGACAAATGTACGTCGCAGGTATTTGGAGGTCCCCCAGCATCTCCGCCATGATATCTTTCGAAACCCCTGTCAGGCCTTTTTTCTTCCAGTCCGTGGTTATTACGGACACTATTCTTTTGGATAATTTTTCAACTACGCCTGGCAGGGATTTAATAATATACCGGCAGTGTATTCCTTATATTTAGAGTCAAACAACTGCCGATAATCGTCTGGTGTCAGTTGGGACTGGGGACCCCACTCTTTCTCTGCTGCCGAGGGCGTTGGTGTTGGTGTTGTTGGCATCGGCGATTTCGGCGAGGGTGATGTTCTCTGCCCCGGCGGGATCGGTGAGCAGGTTGACTGCGTGATGGTTCCCGGCAGTGTAGGCCAATCTGCCGGGCTCTCAGCCGGGGACGATGGTTTTGGGGTTGGTGTGACACCAACTGACCCACTCTTTTGGTCTGAGCGAGCATCCCCCTTCTTCCTGCTGGAACGGGATGCTCTCGCTACGTCTCCGTTTCTTGCCGTTGGACTCTCTTCCTGGCCGCTCTCATCACTGCTGCACTGCAGATCCCGGCTCACCGTGAAATTAAGCTGAGAGTCCAGCAGCGAGAACATGTTTATGGCCTCTTCCCGGTCGTCCGGCACTGCGTTCTTGGACGCTTGATCCAGCCCGGTGGTTCTCAAAGTGGAGAAATCGGCAGAGGTGGAAGGTCTTAATACCGTCCCTAGGAGTTCTGTCTTCCTATGGGCGGGAGGGCTAACAGTTAAAGCCCTCTTCCTCTGTCGATCCCACCGAGATGGATCACCTCTCCCAGCTGGCCTAAACCTACCATTACAGGGGACAGCAGTGTCGTCAATTGTCCAGGAGCCGCCGCCTAGTGCGACGGACTCCTCTACAGTGATGGTGCGGGGGCCAGCACCGGGTCTAGTGCGGGGGACAGCACCGACCGTACCTCTTTGTCTCTCTACTTGGCCTGAACCAGTGGGCGTGTCAAGGACACGACCACCAGAACCCGGGCTAGGCAAAGGAGGCCGGACCGCGTGGCGGTGGGGGTGGGACTTTCTCAGAGCCTGATCGGGCCCCCAGATTGGGTCGAAGCCCCCTCTGGGAACTGGACCCCGGGCTAGGCATTTCTGCACTGGAGCCCGGACCAGCTACACTCCCCCTCTGCGTCTTCTCCCTGGCTCAGACCCGCCGATTTGGCCTGGCTGAGGATTCTGTTGGATGTGACTCCAACCACCTCAGACGCAGACCGGCCAGCTGCTTAAGTCGAGCCAAAACAATGCAATAAAAAGCTTTAACCAGCCCAAAAGGGGCTGGTGGCTGGTCTTTGGATGTCGGGGACAGCCAAAGGTAAACCGAAAAGACAGGAGACCGGTCTTTTCGGTTTATTTAAATAAATTTAAAATAACGTTGTAGTAAAAATATATATAATCTTGTTTTCAGTATAAGTAATTATTTGTGAAATAGTGTGCAGTTTGTACATGTTAATTAAACTGTGAACAAACAAAAAACAGACTTTTTTATAATACAAAATTCAAGCAAGCACGCAAGGACGTCCGGGAGAGTACACAGAGTTTGACAAGTTTTAATATATATATATATATATATATATATATATATATATATATATATATAGTACGGCATACTCACGTTGACACACCGTTGGATCACCGAAGTTAAAACTTGTTGAGCCTGGTCAGTACTAAATGGATGACCATTTGGGACTTCCAGGTATTGTTTGTGCTCTCCGCTTATCCCGGCATTATTTCAGGTCGTCCTCGACTTCTCCTTTCCACTGGACTCAAGCAGTGCCGATTCAGAAGAGGTAACATTGGGGATTACGCAACGCTTGCTTCACAATTACATGCGCAGTTGCTCCCTGCAGGGGGTATCCTTAGTCTTTTGAGACTAAAAGTTGCATATAGCCTTTGAAACAATCACATATCATTGGAGAGAGATAAATATTAGAAACAGTCACAAGTAAATAGTTGGGAAGAAACAAAAGTGGCTCCACTGAAGGAAAACAATTTCCGGCATTTTGATAACACTTCCAATGAAATGATATCCGATGGGAAGAAAACCTAACACTCGATTACATTTTGGAAAATATTCCACGGTGCCAAATTGAATCTAATTGAGAAGATCGAAGATCATTAATCAATCATTTTAAAGCATATATGCTCTAATTTAATAACATATTAGGTATACTTAAAAACGTATATATTTTATATACTCTCAATATATATGTATATATATATATATATATATGTATAAATTTTAAACCTTCGACTTCATTCAAAGACAAGTTTCTTCGAGCCATTTTAACCTGACACTACTATAAGATAATTAGACCTGAGAGCTGATAATTAAAGCACGTAATAATAATAATGATAATAATAATGGCAGCGAGAGACACTGAAAAAATCAATGAACCAGGAAACAGAGAGAGACAAAGTATAAAACAAGAAAAGAAAATTAGGAAGAAAAACAACTACACGGAAAATTCAAAAGGACGACAAAAGATGAGATAAACGGAAACACTTGGACATAGATGCAAAAAGGACATGTAAACCGAGAAACTGAATCTCTAATAATAGCAGCACAAGATAATTCGATAAAAACGAATTACATCAAAGCAAAGATCGACAAAACACAAGAAAACAGCAAATGCAGGCTCGCCGAACAAAGAGACGAAACAATGAACCATATAGTAAGTGAATGTAGTAAACTATCCCGAAAAGAATACAAGAACAGGCACGACCAAGTCGGAAGGGCAGTACACTGGGAATTATGCAAACAACTACATCTCGAACGCACAGAGAAATAATACAAGCATAAGCCAGCAACAGTAATTGAAAACGAGAATCACAAAAACCTATGAGACATGGACATACAAACGGATAAATCCATCCAAGCAAGAATACCGAATGTCGGGATGATTTAACAAGAAAGAAAAGTCCTGATAAATCGTAGACTTTGCTGTCCCAGCAGACCACAGGGTGAATATCAAAGAAAATGAGAAACGGAGCAAATACACAGAGCTAGCAAGAAATCTGAAAGGGATATGGATAATGAAATAAATCAAGATAGTACCTATAATAGTAGGAGCACTAGGAATAATTCCGAAAAACGTTTTGAGAAAAGAATGGGAGAAATTGAAATCAGAGAAATGGCTGGAATGATACAACGAATAATATGAATGAAAACAGCTGAGATATTAAGGAAAACCCTTGAATGCGGAGACTAGTACATGAACCACACGTCGGAGCCAGACGAGCTACTACAGATACAAAACACGAAACGTTACATGGAACCAAGAACATTGAAGCTGCATATCTATAAGGTTTCCATTCCCTTTTCCCAATCACCGCCTCCCAAAATTGATGATATCAAATAGTCGAGAAAGCTCAAGGAAGATGGAAAGACTGAGGACAGAGCACTGACCAGAACTCCGCTAGACAAATGCCAAGAGAACTGGTACCTTGGGGTGGCTTATTGCCACTCAAACTCCAGTAGGGACCAATGGCCGCTGCTAGCGAGAAATCAATGATAAACGGCTGTTGTGATAATGAAAATTTATTAGCAAATGTTACCGAAAAAGGTGTAGATTACTGGAAATCTGGGGAGATTTGTTGTCACTAAGCTTCCAGGGAACATCACAGGTTATTCTCAAGGAGAAATCTTTGATGACCTGTGTGAAATCTCCTTTAAGCCAATAATAATGATAATATTACTACAATGTTACATTAGAACAGTAAAAAGAAACAACAAAATTAATGGACAAAATAACAAAATAAAAATAACACGAATTACAAAAAATATGATCATTAAAATGATCCAATCCCTAATAGAAATAAAAACGCTAAAATTGAGCAGAAAGGTTTTGATTGGAGAACTCAGCCATTCTGTCCACTTCAAAATAAAGGCCAAATTAAAGGCATTGTTTTCCAGAGTGTTCTAAAGAAAAGCGAATAATAAAACAAAATACTACTAGATATGAGTTGTATTTATCTTAATAGCAGATATTAAAACCACAGATGTACATTCCAAAACAAAACAAAACAAAAAATTACAAATACAAAAGTGCTAGCGAACCACTAAATTGACGTTCGCCGATTTTTTAGGGGAAAATTCGACAAGTCAGCATATTTAAGAACTTGGACAATCTGTGGAGACTATGTCTGAATGAGAAATTAGCTATCCTAAAATTAAATATTAAAACAAAATTATAAAACTGCAGAAATGAAATAGCACACGTATGCATACACAGTTAGCCTTCTTCTTTTTACAAAGGAGTCACCATTTAGAGAATATATAGTAATTTATAAAATATATATGGCGATTAAGCTACACTGAATATTCCGCGTTTCATCCACTCTAGGACTCTTCAGGCTTATGCATAAGCCTGAAAAGTCCTAGAGTGGATGAAACGCGGAATATTCAGTGTAGCTTAATCGCCATATATATTTTATAAATTACTAACCAGCTCTACCCACGTATTGAGCACTTTTGAAGTAAATATTTAAAGCTTACGCATAAATCTATACTTTCGTATATTAATTTTATGTGAGTAAATTAAGTAGTTATATATATATATATATATATATATATATATATATATATATATATAAAAATCCAAATTGGAAATATAGAGCAGATTTTCGCAATTATCATACTCTTTGGTTTCATTTATTTTAAATGGCTCTTAATCACATGAATTAAACGAGGAAGGATACACTGTATGCTAGCCTCGAAATGCAGCTTTTCTAATGCCGACAAATTTAACCTACATCTTTCTGTTTGTCTTATCGCAGTATATCTGTCGACCAAGTCTCAACTTTTCAACTGTGAAAGTCATGGGTGTACATACAAAAAAGAACATATTTATGGATGCTTCCTTTTTTTACATAGACTGATGTATATGATTAAATACAAAAGAGCCTCCCCTCAAAGAACTTTGATTTATCTGATTTAGCTGCTTGTGTTTGCTGGACAATAGATAAAAAAATAAGGAATGGTTGCTTTGTTTCTCTCCGTTCAATTCCTGGGTGAGTGATTCTCTTTTGTTCAATATTGTTTCGTATTTTGAAAGATGTACTTGATGCTCTTGCTTCTGCGTCGACCAAATACTACATTAAAAATAGTACATTAAAAATCAGCCACACAACTTCTATCTCTTTAAATCTAGTATAAGTACCTTATATTTATATATATATATATATATATATATATATATATATATATATATATATAACAATTATTGTTCTTTTTCTACTACTTCTATCTTTTACCCCCCCCCCCTCATATGACCCGGCATAAAATAATATTCCCAGTTTTAATATCTGACGTTTTCTCATACCTACTCTGAATGTTTTGAAAACCAATGTTGTCGTTTTACCTTTACATTTTTATAATGCCGGTTTCTTCTCTTCTGATGAGAAGCATTTAGCTTCTAAATGCTATACACTAAAGGGATTTTAACCTTACTTCACTTTCTCTAACTCTTATTGCATTGGTATTGTAGTAACATTTTACGCTTTATTTTCATAACGCATTTTTCACTCTCTCTCTCTTTCTTTCTCTCTATCTCTCTCTATATATACATATATATATATACATATATATATGCACATACATATATACATATATATACACATATATACATACATATATATACACATATACACATACATACACATACATATATATACACATACATATATACACACACACACATATATATATATATATATATACTAGTAAAAGTACCCGTCGTTGACTGGGTTCAAAAACAGCCTACACAAAATGGACTCTGATTTATGTAAGTATGATAGGTTATGAAAAGGAAGGGTTGTAAAGAGATAGCTTCGTATTTGGGGGTATCAAAACCAAAGCAAAATATGATGAAAGTAAAAATAAAATAGATAAACTCCATAATTTATTATACCATACCTGTTCACACTGAAACACTTATCACAATATTTTGTGGATCTATATTAAAAACCTTGTTAAACTTTGTGACACATTTCCATCCTATGCGGTCAGGCGCAAACGAACACCCCATAATTTTATTATACCATATTTTTTTCAAACTGAAACATAATTATCAAAGTATACTTACGCAGATAGATATGAAAAGTTTTTATTAAAGTTTGTGCCTATTTCCATTCTATGACGCGAACGCAGACCCCACAATTTTATTATACCATCCCTATTAAAATTAACTTATCAAAGAATTCTTATGTACATCTATATGAAAACCCCTAGTAAACGTTTTTTTTTTCATTTTTTATTTCCATACTTACCAAGTAGTTATGGCTCCAGCAATATCAACTATGTTCTCTACAAGGCACCCTTAGAAGTAAATTGTTTTTCCTCATAAACTCCTCTTTTTAATATTGACAAGAGATATTCGATGGGATTAAGGTCTGGAGAGCACGGTTGTCAGGTCATGAGAGTTTCTTCAAAGAAGCCCATAGATTCAAGGAAGGCTGCAGTCGCCCTAACAGAAGGGGATAGTGCATTGTCATGCATAAAAATCACCTGAAAGCGACGTGACAATGGTAGGCCATCTAGCCATGGTGACAAATGTTTATCTGTGTACGGATTGCTGAAAAGTTTTACACTCTCTGGAATTCGGAATGGTCGAACCAACTTATCCCTAAGGATTTCCGCCCAAAACATGATGACTCCACCTCCTCTTTGGCGATGAACTCTGTAAGGTGTTGTAGTTCCGTTCGAGTTCCAAACTTTGGCCCATCCATCCAAACCATCAAGAGTAACACGGGTCTCATTTGTAAATTAGACACGTTGGAAATCCATTTTCATGTAATTTTTCCCCATGTTGTTTGCTCAATGGAGGCCTTGGAATAGTTTTTATGTTCATTGCCAACTCATTTTACATCGGGCCTGTCTGGATCTTTGAGCGATTCCAGCTCTTGCAAAAATGGAAACACTGGTGCTGATTGGGTTTCGATTGACTTCTCTACGGATTCTCCGAATATCACGATGTGAAAAGTTTCTCCTGGTGCCTTTTATACTTTCTGGATTTGGTGTTCAGGTTGTTCACGAATGAAGTTCTTGGATCCTTTCCAACTCCATAGCTAAATCTTTGATGAACAATCCTTCTGCGAGTTCAGAATTTTTAAAAGATTAGTATCGTTTAGAAGTCCGACTTTTCAGATGACAAATATCGAAAAATTGGCTAATAACATTAATATTTTCACCTTCAACAGGGCACTTTTCTACAGGGGATCGCTCTTTTCGATGATATTTTCGAAAGTGATCCTCTCCTTTCGATTGGCTAGCCTTAATTAAAACCTACGTCACTTCCAGTTTGGCGGTGGTCGTAACAGCAAAGACGTCAGGTTTTTTCCCGTTCTTTTCCTCCTTTGCGGTACGGGTTCGAGCCTGTCTTCTACTACCACTTTTTTGTTTTTTGCTCAACACACACCTCCAAACACTCGGGCAATGCCGGGCACCCATGCTAGTATATATATATATATATATATATATATATATATATATATATATATATATATATATATAAGTCTAGTTCGATAGCTATAACTTATATAAATCGATGGTTGTTATATAAAGTATACATGTTAATGAAATCTATGTTACAGTTCAATACTGCAGATCAAATAGATTCTTAATAGAATGATACTTAATGTCAAACCGAGTTCACATAATTCCGTAGAAGAAGATAAATTCTGACAAGCTATGGCACAATCAGTTTGACACACTGGTTCTCGTCAGATCACTGAATAAACAACCCTGAACCTAGCCAGCACCATACGGTAAACCATTTGAAACTACCAAGCGCTGTATGTAGGTGGAAGCCAGTCAGCGTACTTTCTAATGTATTTAGTGGTGGCATGTGTACACATTAACAGCCATAGGAAAATATTATGGAGTTTATTGATCTTTGTCGCAAAATAATGATAACACATTGTTAAATTATCAACTCCGAAATATAAAATATCAACAAGATTCATCCATGCGTCTTACGTTTCAGAAATTTCAGTTAATTATCACATCAGCGGTGAGGTAAATGAAAAGAACTGGCAATTATATGAATCCTTTCATCAGCACGTTATTACGTATCAATACGATATAAGACATATGTTCGATAATAAGAAACACACAGAAAAAAAACATACTTTATGAAGCTTATAATAGATTAAATAAATGGAAATCACAAAAATCTATTGACAGATGGATTTAATAATTTATAGGGGTTACCGGAAAGCTTAAAATATTCTATAATAGGATTTACTTTAATAAAACGAACCTAATTTTCTCAGAAGAACAAACAATAGTAAGCAGTTTTTACAATTATAATACTTAGAAATGCGAAAAAAAAAGAATAAACATAGTTTACCATTCAGAAATTATTACTTATCTTTAATAAGACCGTTATAAATCCCTTCTTCCCCGAAAATAAACTTTGGCATAATCCACTTCCAGACGAAATTTAAAATAAATCTATATGAGCAACTATAACCTAGGTTAGAATGAATTTGTAAAATCCAGCCTCCGTGGCTAGCTGAGCCTAAAAATTCAGAAAGTCGAAGGTAGGTAACACCGCCAATTTCATTATTTTTATACTAAGAAGCCAACAGAAAAATACACATTTTTACCGAGTCATAAATAATACATATTTAACGGATTGGTTTAATCGATTTATTTTACAGGATACCAGGTCGAGGAGGCTGCTACAGGTAGCTTGTCATAATTAATTCTATTATTATTTCAAGTAGGTATTATATAACACATTTTTTTAATTAGGTCTCAATGTTGACGAAGAATACCAAAATGAATCTAACACTGAGTAGCAAATCTTTTACCTTTTGAATATTGATCAGATTTCTATAAGGTATTTTCGTACTACTAGCTCAGAAAATGGACTCACTTTCTTCCCACCAGATCAGCCTTTTGAACGAAATTGATGTGACAAGAAAAGATTTTGTGACAAAATTGATTGCATTTTTGTAGCATTATCAGCTGATTTTTTCATCACATATAATCCTAAATATGTTTTAATGGGGAAAATGTTTTCCCAGCAGCATATACTGATAACCTGATAGAAACTTCGATCACCATAGACTGAATAGTAGACATTAATAAAGGTAAGTACGCGTAAATTGCATAGTGCTTTACCGTTATTCGAACTTTCGGACTTAAAATTCCATTTCTTCGAACCACCGGAATGCTCAGCGGCAGAGAGGTCTCTCCCTAGATCACAGCAATAGCCAGTTATAATGAATGCGTATCAGTGAGCCTTATACCTAGTATCCATCTCTTTCAGGTTTCCGATAAATCTCTCCCCTTACTCGGCAATCATTGAACCCAGGTTTTAAAGAAACTGGTTCATATGTGAAAAAATGTATAGTGCATTCTAACACTCACGTTACGGCTCAGGTTTCTGAAAGTTGCCGGATCTAAGGACCGTAAAAGATGCCAGCTTTCAACTTCTCCATGGTCAATTATGGAAAAGCCTGGCACAAGTAAGGGAAACCGGCACTATCCTTGTCCAAAGCCTTGGTGAACTGCTTGATTAAGCCGACCGATGTGAAAAGTATTATGGTTCTGTCAACAAGAGAGTCATTGATGACATTCTTTTTATTTGAAAAACAGAAATTTCTTCTGAATAAGCCATTCTTTTCTTATGTATGCTGAGCACCAATTTTTGGAATATTTCGATTTTTTATGGCTACAAAATAACCCTTTTTTCGACCTAACTACGCGGAACTATTGGACCTGAATACTTCTTGTCATTAAACTTATCATTTTCAACCAAAACATGGTATTTTATCTACACAAACATTTTCTAAAATACTCCACACATGCATACATGTGAACAAAAACATAAAAAAAACACATGTGACCATAGCTCAAAAACTTAAACTGATTGAGCAAACCAATGTGATTGTTCGAATCAGCGTGTCAGATTCGACCTAAATCAGCTGAAAAAACGCAGAGAACAAATCTGTTGTCAACTAGTGTAATCGAAGATTTTTAAAATAAAAAAAAAATACATAAAAGTATAGTTCGATTTCAGTAAGATAAACTCCGGGTTATAAATCATAAATCCAAAAACATTTAAAAAAAAAAGGATCTTATTCACCATAGTCAACTCAAAATAATCAGATATAACATACTATATAAGAGTACAATACTTACAAAAAATCATTTCTGTGTATTTTACTTAATGTGTGGTAATTAAATCTATGCTTTTGTTTCAGATCTGTTATATAAATTTGGTTTTTAATCTTGAAGGGAGAATGCGTGACGTTATTAGTTCCATTCCGCAAGAGTTTCTTGTAAAATAGTTGATGCGGTTCATGGTCGACTTGAAAAGTTGGTGGCGAATGAACGCCCAGGCACAGCTATCCTTCATCGCTTGCAAAAGTGCATTGAGGATGGTGGCGACTATGGTGTATACACAGTCACCATCATTCTTAATTTGAATAAAAGGTAGAGTAGAAGAATACATTCTGAAGCACAACAGGCTGTTTGTTTTAATCGAGCCACTCCCGTCTTCGAAGTTCTTTATCATTTTGCTTTTAAAAAGTAGGTGTTATTTTGGGAACATATCTCGTATATAAGCATTATTTTGCTGTATTTCTGAGGTGACTTCTATACTTTATGGTCTTTATTTCACATTATGACATCTTTTTTTTTTAAATAATTTTATGACATTTAATTAATGGAAATAAATAATAATAAATAATTATTTATAATAATAATATATAAATATATATATATATATATAAATATATTAAACATATATAATTAAATATGTATAGTATTAATATATATATATGCATACATATATATATATATATATAAAATATGTAAATAAATATAAATTTTATATAACAATAAATATTTATTTCATGACATCTAAATAATGAAAATAAATAATAATAAATAATGTTATGACATCTTTCTGTTTTATACTTTTAAATAATTTATATTTTAAATTTTCATTGCAAAACCCGGCCTCATGACGCTGTGTTTTCTAATGAAATTATAACTGAAATATGTACATACATAGGTGGCCAATAATGATTGTGTGTATATATATATATATATATATATATATATATATATATATGATTCTGAAAACCTTTATTCATGAACTATTTATATATATATATATATATATCATTAAATAAATAAATGTATATATATATTTGTGTGGGTATATATATAAGTGAAATTTGTGAGCGAGGACACAACATATATATTTGACAGAGTTTTGATCTACAGATTTAAAATTTAATATATATAGTATTCAGATATATGAAAATCTTTTTAATTGGCTTTCATCCGAAAGAAAGGACTGCTTACGGGTCAAAATTAGCAAATTCGTACGTGGGTAATGTCGGATTTTTATGTTTCACGACTGCGCATTCGCGGTCGAGAAACATGGCAGCTTCCTTATGTTAGGATAAGTATGTTTGAAAGCACATTTAAAGATCCTGTCAAGTGGGTCCAATGGTTATCGTACTTGACTCAGTGTTGTTTGGTTTTCGTTTCGATCTCAGCTTTACTTGCAAGAAGTCAGCAGTTTAGAAAAAAAAAACATAATACTCGCATGCACATATCTCAGTTTATTCCATTTTCTTACTTCTTTGTTTTTAAGAATTTCACGTTACGTTTAATACCTAGGGAATTTATAATCTATACATAGTAATACGATAGCGTTTGTGTTCTTTTGTGTATCAATCTTACATCCGGGTCGTTTAATGTTATGTTCTTCTATTTCTTTTCAGAAATAATTTTACCAAGGATTCTTCATAAGTTTAGTTTCCGTTTCGACTATAGCTGATGCCACTTAAATCATCTATTTTTTTATAAATAATTTTATTAAGAATTCTTACTAAGTTTTGGTTTCGATTATGACTGAAAGAACTCAAATTATATATATATATATGTATATATATTATATATATATTATATATATAGTAATTTATAAAATATATATGGTGATTAAGCTACACTGAATATTCCACGTTTCATCCACTCTAGGACTCTTCAGGCTTATGAGAGTGGATGAAACGCGTAATATTCAGTGTAGCTTAATCGCCATATATATTTTATAAATTACTAACTAGCTCTACCTGCGTATTGAGCACTTTTGAAGTAAATACTTAAAGTTTACGCATAAATCTATACTTTCGTATATTAATTTTATGTGAGTAAATTAAGTAGTTATATTCCGTAAGTTTTTATTTGGGTTTCGATTCAAGCTAATGCACCCAAGTCATATGGATATATTTTTTATTTTTGAAATCACAACTTTATAGCATATAAAAATCGATAGAACATTAACTTTATGATAATATATAAGAAATCTGAAAGAATTAAAATATTTAAGCGTACTTTACGACCGGGATTTATCGGGCATTCGTGTTAGTTTAGATAAATACTTTTGCAGTTTTAACAAAAGAGCTACAATAATATTAGGGCGTCTCCATTTACACTGAACATCTACAGAATACCAACATCAATATATTGCATATGAATGAGTCCCCTGTGGAATTTCCATAGGTCCCGGTAGTAAATAATTAAATCTGCAATAATTAAAATATAATATTTATGCGATCGGGCAACGCCGGGCAGCCTGTTAGTATATATATATATATATATATATATATATATATATATATATATATATATATATATATATTTATTAATCATAAATATAGATGATTTATAAATATATTATTGATTTTTATAGAAAGGTGTTTTTTGTTTTGAAACAGTCACTCGTGTCAAATTATAAAATGTCTTTGTTTAATTTTATCTCAAGCTTTTTGTTGTTAATCATCGTAGAAACTAATATACAGATTGGTTTCCATTGTATTAATAGCACCGGGGGGTCGATAAGAACGATGCCAAGAATTCGATAATTGAACAAAGAACCAAGAATAATAGGAACCAGTATGGTAATTGGCAACAAAGAAGAGGGATTGGTCTAATAAAAAACAGTGCTTTGGGGGTCACTCTAAATGGTCTGAAAATGGTTTGATTTTATTAGTAATACTTGATTGAGATCATATGTCAAGGGCAAACGTTTTAAGGCAGATATAAAGAAAGAACCTAAAGTTCCTTTGATATACTTTATAGTGCACACAGTTTCGTTTTTGTTATCTTCTATCTTTAAATAGGAATATATTTACAGAGTTTGGTTTTGAAAAAAGGATACAGCACATATATCAATTATATCGGTGAAAGGGACGGCAGAGTCAAGAAGCTGCGAAATGTATCATTTTACTATCTCTTGTGCGGAGATATTATTTTCTATTCGCCATTAGTTAAAACTGATCTCGTCCTAAACCCTTCGGACATTATTTTAAACATTTTTTCTATTAAACTTTGACTTATTATTCACAAATAGTTTACACACTCTGCACCGATCATCCACAACAGGGACTTGGCGGTGATTAAGTGGCTACCTACACGGGCTGAAAACCTGGGCGTGCCAAGTTCGAACTCAGCTCGTGTCACAAAAACATTTTCAGTTAGGGACGTTGGTAATCCTCCTGTAAGTTTCCGATATCCTTCTATAACGGATTCCTTACAGAAAGATATCAGGGGAACGAAAGCCAAGAAATCATCAGGATAATAATAATAATAATAATAATAATAATAATAATAATAATAATAATAATAATAAAAATGATAATAATAATAATAATAATAATAATAATAATAAAAAATGATAATAATAATAATAATAAAAATGATAATAATAATAATAATAAAAAAAATGATAATAATAATAATAATAAAAAAATGATAATAATAATAATAATAATAAAAATGATAATAATAATAATAAAAATGATAATAATAAAAAAATGATAATAATAATAATAATAATAATAATAATAATAATAATAATAATAATAATAGACAACAACAAACAACAAACATCTACAGCAGTAATGTTTAACGAAATAAATGTATCTATATATTAATACGATAGCGTGTGTGTTATTTTCTGTGTCATGCTTACATCCGGGTCGTTTAATTGTTATGTACTTCCATTTCTTCAATAAATGATTTTACAAACAATTCTTCATAAGTTTTGGTTTCGGTTTCGATTAAAGCTGATGGCACTCAACTCATCTGTTCTTTTTATAAATAGTTTTATCAAGGATTTTTTCTAAGTTTTGGTTTAGGTTTCAATTATAGCTGATATCATATGGATATATATTTTTTAATTTTTGAAATCACAACTTTATAATATATAAAAATCGATAGAAAATTGATTCTATATATAGAATATATATGCGAAATCTGCATGAATTAAAATATCATATTTAAGCGTATTTTACGGCCGGGCTACGTCGAGCGTCTCTGTTAGCTTAGATAAATACTTTTGCAGTTTAACAAAAGAGCTACAATATTATCAGTGGGTCTCTATTTACGCTGAACATCCACAGAATACCAACATCAATATTTTACATGTGAAAGAGTCTAATAAAATACATTTGTCTTCTGTTATATAGTATATGTGTGTGTATTCATAAGCGTGTGTCTCTCTGTGTGTATAAATATAATACACATAATTTATATGCATGTGTATAAACATACATTATATATATATATATATATATATATATATATATATATATATATATATATATGTGTGTGTGTGTGTGTTTGTATCCTAGAAAAAATTATAAAAGATTATAATTATCTCCCTTTGCGCAAATAACAAAATACTCTATTCCCTAACCAAGACCCGGATGAAGACAAGATTACTTGCCAAGAATCTTCGTTATCGAGACAATTTTTGTGTATCTCTTGTTATTAAAATGCATTTTGAATTCTACGAAAAATACTTGCCATTTAATAGTGACTGGTGTTTGTTTTGGTGATGTTTTTTTTTTCGGTCAAAATTATTTTTCTTAAATACTGAAGACCTTTTCCTAGGTATCTCCACAAACAAACGATTGCGTTATTATTTATTATTACTTTTGAATAACTGACCATAAACACACCTAGAAACAGAAAACCACTGACTTTTTACTGACCCTTTAGTTTGGAATATGATTTTAAGGTGATTAGGTCTTGAACTATAATACACACACACGCATATATATATATATATATATATATATATATATATATATATATACATATATATATATATATATATATAGAGGGAGAGAGAGAAAACGCGATAGAGAGAGAGATAAAGATAGAGAGAGAGGGAGATAAAGATAGAGAGAGAGAGAGAGAGATAAAGAAAGCGAGAAAGTGACAGAGAGAGAAGAAGTGAGAGAGATAGACAGAGAAAGAGAGAGAGAAAGTAAGGTAGATAGATAGATAGATAGATAGAGAGGGAGAGGGAGATTGAGAGAGAGAGAGAGAGAGAAAGAGAGAGAGAAGGTGAGTTTGGTAAGAAATAAAGAGAAATACGCCCGCAATTATATGTTTTGTTATTTCTAAACTTTCGTAAATTATTATTTCAGTTCTAATAAAGGCGAATGCTTACATATATTATGTTTTTTACATATGTTTAGTTGTCATGATGGAATAATATCGTCCATCTTGCTATCAAATAACGCATCAGAGACGGACAAATGTCATTAAAAATCTCTGCAAATAGACGAAATAAAAAGAACGACCATACTTAATATGAGCAATTTATTTCCTTGAATATACATATATATTATATATATATACATATATATACATATACATATATATATATATATACATATATATATACATATAAATACATATACGTATATATATATGTATATATATATATATATATATATATATATATGTATATATATATATATACATATATATATGCGCCGTGTAATATAATTATTTTCACGTTCAAAATATCAAGTTTTCTCCGTTGGTCATTTAATACTTTTCAAAACGTATCCATTACAATAGTATTTCATATTGCGACTCACAAGTCTGAAAAATTGTGTTTTTTTTTTCATATTTAATCACGTATTAATCAAATAAACGCATTTTGGACAATTACATGGTTTATGCAACGACATGCTCTGCCGTTCCTTCTCGAAAATGAGAAAGAATAGCAGGACGTGTCGGTTGCATGAACCATGTAAGTTGTCCAAAATGGTGTTTTCTTTTAGTTTTTTTAAAGGTACACATCTGATGAGCACGTGACTAAATATGCGGCAATAACATAATTTTTCAAACTTGTTGGACGCAAATAGAAACAATATTATACAGGTAATAGCTACCTTTTTAAAAGTAACAAAGGACCAACTGAGAAACTTTAATATTTGGAACTTGCCAAATTATTATATTACACTGTATAAATTATTATATTACATTATGTAAATTACTATATTACACTATATAAATTATTCTATTACATTATATAAATTATCATATTACACTATATAAATTATTATATTACACTATATAAATTATTATATTACACTATATAAATTATTATATTACACTATATAAATTATTATATTACATTATATAAATTATTATATTACACTGTATGAATTATTATATTACATTATATAAATTATTATATTACACTATATAAATTATTCTATTACATTATATAAATTATTATATTACACTATATAAATTATTCTATTACATTATATAAATTATTATATTACACTATATAAATTATTATATTACATTATATAAGTTATTATATTACATTATATAAATTATTATATTACACTGTATGAATTATTATATTACATTATATAAATTATTATATTACACTATATAAATTATTATATTACACTATATAAATTATTATATTACACTATGTAAATTATTATATGACAATATATAAATTATTATATTACACTATATAAATTATTATATTACACTATATAAATTATTATATTACACTGTATAAATTATTATATTACATTATATACATTATTATATTACACTGTACAAATTATTATATTACACTGTATAAATTATTATATTACATTATATAAATTATTATATTACACTGTACAAATTATTATATTACACTGTATAAATTATTATATTACATTATATAAATTATTATATCACACTATATAAATTATTATATTACACTATATAAATTATTACATTATATAAATTATTATATTACACTATATAAATTATTATATTACAATATATAAATTATTATATTACATTATATAAATTATTATATTATACTACATAAATTATTATATTACACTATATATGCTACGGAACCCAATAAAAGCACTCATTTAGTTGAGATCGCTACAAAATTTTCAAGATT
Source organism: Euprymna scolopes (assembly GCF_053919585.1). NCBI lineage: Eukaryota > Metazoa > Mollusca > Cephalopoda > Sepiida > Sepiolidae > Euprymna > Euprymna scolopes. Next base: position 31,783,885 of record NC_136502.1, read on the forward strand.
TATATAAAAAATCATTATACAACACTTTATTTATGAGAAAATCTTTGGAATCCATTACGCTTCGTATATGCAAACTGAGTACGTTTCAAGTAAATGATTAACCTATATATATATATATATATATATATATATATATATATATATATATGTGTGTGTGTGTGTGTGTGTATGTATATATATATATGTGTGTGTGTGTGTGTGTGTGTGCTGATTAAATTATTTATCGTTAATTAAACGTCCCCATAAACTTCCGCATGAAAACGTCAAGGGTAAATAACGCATCTTTCTAATTATATTCGGAAAGGAAATTAATCTGTCTTAGATTCCTTAAATCAGGCCGAAAGATGACTTCAAGATAGTCGAAAGCTCGCTACCTAGCATCTTCTAGACATAAACAGACATTATAATTTGGCTATTTACGTTATAGAATGGCTTGCATAAGTCATTGAAAATTTAAAAATAAATGATAAATATGTCAAAGAGACAGAGAATTTCTATCATATTCAATAAATATAAATATAGAAAGAGAGAGAGAGAGAGAGAGAGAGAGAGAAAGAAAGAAAGAGAAAGAAAGAAAGAAAGAGAGAGAAAGAGGGAACAATTTTTAATGACCGTCATGAAATAAAATCGAACAAAACGTAACAACTATTAGATGCTCAACATAAATAGATGTTTTTAAAACAAATGATGTAATAAAAACATATTTTCAAGACAGCGAAATGTTGTTTATACATTTAAATCTAATGTACAAATATGAATATTATACGAACTTCAACTATGTAATGAGTTCTCGATGCATAAAAGAATGGCAGTGCCAAAAATATACTTTAATAATTATGTGAAATAAAAATATTTTACCTGCGAAGTCGAAACTAAAATATGAATTTGAAAATAACGCACACACCCAATTATAATACTAACGCTTAGTGTAACATAGTGCGCGCAAGCGCGTGGAAAATAACAGTAGCAACGAAGGATGGCCAGCATGAGCAAAGATTAGGAGCAGCTGCAGTAGAGGAGAAAAAATGCGCATATGCAAATTAGAAAGTGTATGTGTGAAGAGGAATGAAGAAAAGAGAGGAAAAATGCAACAGGTGCTCGGGGGAGAAAAAATCGACGTCGAAGTAAATGGACGTGTAAAAGTCGCAGACGAGAATTAGCCGGCTGTGCTTACTAGTGATACTTTCCAGGTATTTATTTATCTTATCGGCTTTCTCTTAGTTTTTTTTTCAATACTCAGATATTCTTTTCCAATCCTCTTGTTTATTTCCGGTTATTTGGTGGCGTCTCCTTCCAAAACTCGTAGACATTTATAGGCATCATGTTTAGCAAAGATCTGATCTCTTACTTAGGGAGTTTTTTTTTGTGATTTTTTCCTTTGGTCGTCTACGATAGTGAACGGTTTTCCATTCCAAATTTCATTTGATTGCTTGACTGAAGATTTTCTTTGTGTTTACCGTTTGTATATGATTTTTCAAATAACTTAATGTCTACTATTTACAAGAGGTGGTTAAACCCTTCTCCTGTTGTAACGAGTATCCGACATTACACTTGCTAATTATACTACTGTGTCGCATTATTTGTTAGGTGCCACTCTCAGCGTAGTAACACAAATATTTTGCTGAGTGATGAGGTGTGTCGCGTAAGGATTAGGCAACAAATTATCCATAGTCCAATTTTATAGAACTCAATCTCTTTATCGACCGACCAGCATGAAGTAAATATGCATATTTTCGTGTCTCCGTGCACAGAATTAGTTAAGGGTACCATAAGCTAAGATGAAAAACCATATTTTATTTTAATAACTTTTTAAATGTATAATATTTTCAATTGTAAAATGAAGTAGGTCAGTTTTACTTTTATACAAATCTGTGTTGCGTATCATTTGTCAAACATCACAGCCAGAACAACTACAGGAAACGATGACCTTAACTGGACAACAACCAAGAAGTCCACACCAACAGATTGAGGTATGACATATCGTTTGTGAATACCGTTTGTTCACGCGGACGAATCAAAGACCTTCCCCGGCAAACGATCGTGTATCATTGGTGCTTAACGTTTGAATATTGTTCGTTCACACCCCTCATCTGCAAACGGATTGGTTATAATTGAATGTCGTATTAACTATCATATATCTCTCATTATGGAGAATTGTTGCCACATCTCTGGCTGCTGCATCTACCATTAATCTTTCCCTCTTAGACAGGGTTCACAGACGGGTTTCAAATCTAATAGATCCCGCACAATTGGTTAGACTCCAAACTCTGTCCCATCACTTCAAAGTTGCATCCCTGTGCTTTATGTGTTCTATAAGTACTTTAACGCAACGTGCATTGATGAACTCATAGCACTTGTGTTCCTTGTTGATATGGTAGCGAGTACATACTTCCAACACACCGAAAAGCAGCAAAATTCCAGCCCTTCACTGTTGAGGGCCCTTCATGACGGAAATACTTCTGGTCTAATAGTTTCGTCTCGCGACCTGCTAGTATTTTGGAATTCCCTTCCTGTTCTGCCCCCTGTTTCCTTAACATGCAGAAGTTTGAACGTAATTTTAACAGACATCCCGCTAATTAACTCCTCATAACCTCTCGTGAGACATGATCCAAAATAGCAGTCATTTACACCAAAGAAGCAATACGCATTATTTGGGGTTAAAATAAGATGCACACTAGTGATGATAGTCTCCTTGAAGAATGCATTTCTATATTTTAATCTCAGCCAGATGTAGTCTCTCAGCTTTCAGTTCCAATCTTCAATTGCTTTCTCTATTAGATTGATAATGTTTTTGGATATTTCAGACATTACTAAGTATTAATTATGGACATTTATGGTTTGTATTGTGGAATTTCCTAAGACTATTTATGACGTAGTTTTGTTTTTACCTTCTTAAAAAAAAATGGACTTTTTTAGATATTAGATTATTTTTTTATGTTTGATCCTTTTTCTTTTTTTTTAGATATTTGAACATTTTCAGATATTTGATTTTTATATTTGATTATTTTTTTAGGTATTTGATCTTTGTTTTTTTAGATAGTTGATCTTTTTTAGACATTCGATTTTTTTTTTTGGATATTAGAACATTTTTAGATATTAATTTTAATTTTAGATATTTGATCTTTTGTTTTAGATATTTGATATTTTTTTTAGATATTTGATCTTTTTAGACATTTGACATTTTGTTTTAGACATTAGACCTCTGTATAGCATGTGTATCTCATTCATGTTGCTTTTCTGCACGTTTGTTCTTTCTCTATTCTCTTAATTATGCCGTTAAAGATATCCATGCAGTTTCTAGGCAAGCTATTAGTCTGCAATGACTTGGACATCTCCTGCGTTATATAAATGCCACACTTTCTTTAATCATGAATACTGGTAAATATTTATTTCCAATATTATATAACATGGCAATTTCTTACCTTTGGCACCTTTCCATTTCCTCCTTAACCTTAAGATGATTCGATGATGAACAGAAAACGTTCGTGACATCCACGGAATTTATGCAACTTTATTTTCTGTTTTTACGCATAAAAAATATAATAGAAAATGAAAACAGTATAATTAAAAGTATAATTAAATAGAAGTTTTCTGTTAAGCCCAAATATAGTTAATGCTTTTTCAATCTAAAAAGTGGTTTATTGTGACTTGCCCATATGTTTTAAGACTGAAACAGTAACCGCAGTGTAGATACTTATAATAATTTTGTTTGTTTGAATTTATATATATATATACATATATATACATATATATATATACATATATATATATATTATATATCCCTATCAATAAGTTTAGCCATACTGAAGAGAAGTGATACTTCGAAACAGGCATGTCTATGGGTAACTTACTGTTATATACGTAGAAATATTTACATAAATATTTAAATAATACATTAATAATTACAAATAATATATCCCAAAACGTGGGTCGACTAGAATGTAAACAAAGGGCAGATAACTGCTCTCTTAAAAAGCACTCAGGGAGTAAAAAAAAAAAAGAAGAAACGTACCACGGAATCGAAAAAAATAATAATAAACAATCTGATATATATATGTATATATATATATATATATATATATATATATATATATATATATATATATGTATATAGTAGTAAGTTATAAAATATGTAATATATATGGCGATCCTCGTTTAATCCACGCTAGGATTCATCAGGATTATACAAGGATTTTTTGGTTGTCTCGCGTTTTTATACACGAACCTTCTATTGAGATTTTTAGTTAGCCAATCAGCTCTCTAGGAAAGGTCCGGTAAAAACTAGAAAGCTGATTGGCTAACTAAAAAATCAATAGAAGGTGCGTATATAAAAACGCGAGAGGCAACCAAAAAATCCTCGCATAAGCCTGATGAATCCTAGCGTGGATTAAACGCGTAATATTCAGTGTAGCTTAATCACCATAGAAATTTTATAACTCACTACCTAGCTCTACCTACGTATTGAGCTCTGTTGAAGTAAATACTTAAAGTTTACGCATAAACCTATACTTTCGTATATTGATTTATGTGGTTAAATGAAGTAGTCGTATATATATATATATATATGATAGGATATATATATATATAAATATATATATATATATATACATATGACCAAAATTTTACCTATATTTTATATATATATATATATATATATATATATATATATATAAAATATAGGTAAAATTTTGGTCGTAGATTTTGCAGGTTGGCTTGCTAAACAAAATTCTAAATGTATTCACTCATCTAAACTTCTTCTATTTCATGTGATTACGCTTTGTCCGATATATCGACACGCTTCCTTCTATCTGGTCCGCTGGAATATTGTTTATTTATGGCCAATGAATATATTTTTTGCTTATACTTCATCGATTGGAAGCAAGTATTGTTTCTTTTGCCCAGTTCAATTAAACAGTGTATTTTTCATGCGATCAGTATCTAATAGCTAAGATTTATAAATTCGTCTAAAAAATAAAATGTATCTATTGCAACTGCATTTTTTTTGTGATTGTATTTTTTTTATCTTGATTAATAATATTTTGCTCAAGCTAATTCATATGTATTTGCAGTAGAGGATTGAAAAGCGACATTTTTGTTTATCGATGTTATAATGACAAAAAATAAACTTACCAATTACGTCCCATTATGGAAACGCGCACCAGAAAAATAGACAACTATTTGGGGGCTCGTCTATAATTATATAACCAACATCAGCAGGTGCCAATCAAGAGTTGTAAAATAGAATTTACTTACCTGAAAAAGAAGAAAAAAACAATATATTAGAAAACATTTCATACCTTTTATGATATAAAAAATACTTATAAACAAGGTTTATATTAAAGTTTTTTTTAATATTTTTCTGTTGGTCTTTGTTGTTGCTCTTACATGCATAGTGTTTACTTTGGTTATAATGTCATGCCTTCGTAAGTTTCCTTGGTTATTTTTCAAGAGACTCCAAAGAACACCTTTCTAATCTCTTATTGAAATCTACACAATACGAACCTCACACTTTCACTGGATTTCTGCAACACTAATTGCTAAGTATTTTTTTTATTTTGCTATAAATTTTGACTTTCCTTCCAAAACTCTTATAACTGCCGTTTCCAACATTTGCGCTGACCAGGAAAATTAGATATTAAACTTATATACATATATATATATATATATATATATATATATATATATATATATATATAGAGAGAGAGAGAGAGAGAGAGAGAGAGAGAGAGTAAACCAGCAACCCGTGAACGTTGGTTCAGTATGTTGTATTAGCAATGGAATTAATGTATGAGCGTGACATTTGTGACGTAAAGGAAATAGTTTTCTTGTGACATAACAGAAACATTTCTATGAAAGTATATTAAAATGAAGAAATAATAAATTCCTATGAATCGTTCTGTTTATAATTGTTTATAAAAACAAAAACTTGCTACCATTGTATTATAAGTGGTTTGCCATACATGTAAGTAAATGTGCATTGAATAGATTCCATAATACTTAAAGTTAAATCCAAATTTTGATATATCTTTTGATTTAAACGCGAAAAAAAACAATTGGGACGCTGAAAACGTACACAGTAAAACAATAAGGTTTAATGCCGCGTTGATTATTTATTTGTAACGCGAATTAAAAAAACATATTTTCGGGGTTATCTATTTATGTTGGCCGTGTAGAAGAAAATGTATGAATGTTTTTTAAGAAAAATGTATTAAAAAATGGAGAATACATTTTAAAAAAGAAAGGCGGTGGGTACATCGGCGTTGGAAATACTCTTATGGTTGTCAACGGGTTCAAGTAGATTTACTTGTAAGAAAATTGCGTTAAAATAACTTAAGCGTAATACGGAAATGAACGATGTAAAAAAATCGAGAAAGTCTTAACAATTGTTTATTTGGATAATTTAAATGCGAAAATAACCCAATCGGAACGCTGAAAACGTACCCAGTAAAACAATACATTTTATTGTCTCGTTGATTATTTTTTTATGTACGTATGCGAAACCGGATGTCGTAAACCGGATGTTGTGTTACAACACCCATTAAAAAGTCATTTGCGTTTTATAATTACATATATATATATATATATTAGAATTATAAATAATAATTATTCTTTATACATTATAAATAATAGTTATTCTTTATGCATACGGACTCTAACGTTTCATGCTCTTCTAGTGTAAGGGGTAAAATGCTTTTGTTGTGTAGGAGGTAAAATTTCTACTGTTCAGCCATACATCCATGTTTGACTCCATTTGCTAAACCTTTTACTTCCGGACCACTAAACAACTGCCAGGTGAATCAAAAGAAATAACTTATAAACGTCAAATTCGGGCGTAGACAATTGACAGTTTAGAGTGTTCAAACGAGCGAAAATCGTGAAAGTTACACACATATATATATATATATATATATATATATATATATATATATATATATATATATATATATATATATATCCAGCAAGTCGTTATCGAGTCAGGTCTGGTTAAATATGACAGAGTTTTTTTTTAATTCTCTGTTGATTTTCTACGGAGAAAAATCAACGGAAAATTTAAGAAAAAGTTCTCTTGGCTTGAGTTAGTACATTATTAATTATGTAGCCGGATGAATTTTTTATTACTCATGTTTTCAGGAACAAACTTTCAGTAACTGTTAGTTGCATTGGATAGTTTAACTGATTCTGGAGGAGTTTTAGGCACTGATTTCAAATCTGAAATTAGTTTTTCTTTACAAGTTCTAGTTTGTATGCAATTTGAGGTTAATGATATTTTACAAATGTGAACTTGTGTAAACCATGTATAAGCATTTTCACGTCCACACACACATATATATATATATATATATATATATTACATATATATATATATATATATATATATATATATATATATATATATATGCCCAGTACAGACAAAAGTTCTTCAGATATTTGTGCAATAGTGATTTTCTAGAATAAAAAATTAAAGCATCAGACAGTGTAGGAAGTCATAAGGATATGTTTTGATAACACAGGAAAGGATAACCAAAGGTAAAAAGATACCGCCTTAATGTTGATATTGACCAAATTCCGTAGTTTGTGTTAACTTATCTTCTTAAAGGGACCTTGCTAAGGAATAAGGATGTCATAATACATCATTTGGAAGCTAAATATCTATACTCGTAGACAAATTGGATATTGGAATGCCCATATCTTTCGTTCTATAGAATGAAACTACATGAAAATTTGCAAGCGTTTTAAAGATTATAATACTATGGTTACACTTTTATGATAATTCGTAAGAAAAATCCCCTATATTTTCAAACAAATATAATATGTTCAAATTGTCTTACACTTTTGTATATAGTGTCCTGGCATGCCAGATTTAGTTTTGCCGCTTTGGGATGAATTTTGCTTAGGGTTTTTGTTTTGTTTGGTTGTCTCTCCCGTGGCCTTGCCAGGTAACTACTACATGTACTTTCAACCCTAACAAAGCATATTGCAACTTAGGATATGAGAGGATTGTGTCTAATAAGGGACTCTGGGGAGTTTAGCAGCAAGATGTTCATTCGCTGCTCATTTAAACCGCTGCAAGTTAGTACAGTTAGGGAAGTAGGACACAGGGAGGGAATTCCACAGTCTAGCCGTCCGAGGTAATGGAAATATTAGAGTAGAAAGCTTTCCGTTATATATAGAGAACTGTGAAGGTGTTGAATTTTTCTTCTTATCGAGTTAGTCAGGGAGTATGTGCGTCACAAATGCTATAAGTTGTAGTTCTTATATGTGAAATATTTATGTTCTTGTAATCTCTGACCTTCTTCAGTCTCCTTGGTTAAGAGATATTTTAAATGAATGCAGATTAGAGTTTCTAAGATGAGAAACTTATATGAATTAACTTAGTTGATATATCCACAAATAGAACACGAGTCTTTTAAACTGTTGAAAACAGACACGTGAAATCTTATATTTCAGCATAAACTAACAATGTCTGATATATCTCTATATTAATACGATTTCGTATGTGTTATTTTGTGTGGCACACTCACATCTTTTTTCTTCCGAGTGACTGTCGTTTAATTGTTATAACATTCCATTCTTCATAAGTTTTGATTTAGGTTTCAATTTTAGCTGATGGCACTCAAGTCATCTACAAGGTGTCACAATAAAATGTATACACTCTTTAAATTATCTCAACTTGCTACATGAATACCTTATGCAACGTTCTCAAGAGATGTTTAGGAATAAAGAATTGCACTCTCAGCAGTATGGAGTACTTCCCCACTATCAGGACGTAAGAGCATATTTTGAGAGGAAGTATCGAGTACTGTCTACGCTCACCAGACTTGACCCCCCTCAATGGTTTTTTTTTGTGGGCATGTAAAACACCGGGTTCATGCCATAAAACTAGCCACCATAAATAAGTGGAAAGCAAGCATTGAAAGAAGATGTGTCAACATACTAATTGAACTGATTAGGAACGTTTTCGATTCAATCAGTGAGCGTTATCAGCTGTTCATGGACCACAATCGCCAATAATTTGAACACTTTCGCTAATTAGCTGGTTTCTGTATTCGTTCACAGTATTTTAATGCATAAAGCTTTTAGAATAAATGTTAGTTTTATAGGCATTTAAAGATTGTAGAAATTTTATTGGGACATCCTGTATATAGAAATCACGCTGGAATAAAAAAATCATATAAGTTCGTTTTTAGTATGAAAATTAATTAGTCTATACATTTTATTGGGACACCCTGAATTATTTATACATAATTTTACCAATTATTCTTCATAAGTTTTTGTTTCGGTTTCGAGTCGAGCTGATGCACCCAATTCATATGTGTGTGTATATATATATATATATATATATATATATATATATATATATATATATATATATATATATATATATATACATATATATATATATTTATTTATTTATTTTTGAAATCATATCTTTATAATATATAAGAACTGATAGAAAATTGAGTCTATAATAATATATACGAAATCTGCATTAATTAAAATATCATATTTAAGCGTATTTTACGACTGGGCTACGCCGGTCGTCCCTGCTAGCTTAGGTAAATACTTTTCCGTTTTAACAAAAGAGCTATAAAAATATCAGGGCATTTCCATTTACGCTGAACATGCAATGCACAGGATGCCAACATCAATATATAAAATATGAATGAGTCCTCTGCGGAATTTCTTCAGGTTCCGCTAGTTTATATTTTTAGGATATTCAAACTACTGTTATTATCTTGAGCTTTATTCGCACACCGTTTCGATAAATGTAACATACGCCCTTCATCAGACGTAACATCGAATTCGGGAATCTGACAATATGAATATAATGCAAATAATACGAGATTAATCTTTTATACTGTTTTAGTATGAACTAGACTACATAGGGTTGATATGCCGTAAAAAAAGTGGATAAGCTATTGTAATTTTAGAATGAAAGAATCCCCCAATGTGGTATGTTCTAAAAGGGTTGTCAACATAATTTTATTGTTGTGTATTGACATTACATAATCCCAAAAGTTTTGACATGCTTTAAACAGAAGTTAGTATTTTACATAAAAGAACACCAAAGATAGTTCAACATGTCATACCACAAAAAAGAATACTAACTTTTAACGACACCAATAATCAAAGATATCATCCGTGATAAACGACCGAGTGAGGAAATTCTCGAACTTTAGCTCATGTGGTCAGTGAGATAAGTTCCGCATTAAAAACGTTTTACAACGCTCATCAATGTCGAATTGCTATGGGAGTCATGATGTCTTTTTTTATGAATAGGATTTCGTTCCTATTCAAAAAAAAAAAAAAAAAAATCGTGGCATTATTCCAGTCCATTCGTTCTCAGTCGAGACCCGTTTCCGACCAGACATGGGCAATCAGACCCGTCAAGAGATTGCGACGGTTCAACGCTTGTGCAATCCTGGCTTCTTTTGTAAAAGCGAACGCTTCATTTACCGTTCGAATCAAAACCGTCGACCTGGACGCCATCTTGGAAAGTTTAATTTGCATTTTCCTTTGTACTTATTCATCGCAATTCTATTCGTTTTGTTGTTTTACTTGTTCGCTGTCATCTTTTTTTGTTTGTTTTTTCTTTGTCTATTTTTTCTTTGTTTTGTTTACGCTGAGTTTGATATCCACTCATTTCTCGGCCTTGTTTCACCAGTTTTGCTTTGTTTGTTAAGTTTTGCTACCGAGTAAGAAAGGACGTAATGATTTTAAACCCAAATCCTTTTGTATGTCTGCTGCGCGATCTTTTAACATGACTGTGGGCGTCGAAGGAGGTGGGTTATGATTTTAACCCTATCTAGTACCACATCTGGTACTAGCCAGGCTCCAAGTTGCTTAACGGATTTAACGAGAACTATTGTGCAAAGGTGAGTATGCACTATATATCTTGTTATGGGTAAAGGAGACTTGGGAGGTAACTTAAAGAATTTAATGTCTTTACTTGTTCTTTAATTTAATATATATTTTTTTAATTATCTCATTACATTTGGAAATATTACTTATCCTATGCGGGTTTAACAAGCTTCCTCCAAAGGCGGAAGTTCCATGGAAGTATGAAATTCACAAGCGGCCCCCAGGCGCATGTATATCACCGTTAGTGATGATGATGAAGTTAGGTTTCTGCAATTCCTGCAGGGAGGTGTCGACGTCCTCCTACCTACAGCGTCTGAAATTCCCAAATTGGCCACCATTCTGGTACTGACCGGGCTCAACTTCGGTGATCTAACAAGAACCGTTGTGTCATTTTTTTTATTTACATTTATTTTATTGTCCATTATTAGTCGTGTGCAAGCGACTCTATAAGTCACTCCGTCGGTACGTCGATTGGTCACTCGGTCTTTCCGTAACACTTTTGTGCTTGGACTTTTTGGTTAAGATCCAAAGTCTGTTGTTAATAGATGCTGTTCTTAGCTTTTAAAGCTTTTCTTGGCCTTTTAGGCAAGATCAAAGTGTAGTATCTGTCCGGCAGATGCTGCACTTAAGATAATTTGTACCAGTCAATGGAGGGGAAACCCTATATACTGGGACAATTATTATTTTTGGTAACCAGAGTGCCCCCTTTTTGCCTACTTTTAGGGGAGCTGGTTTTTACCTCACATTAAAAACGGCCTTGTGCCTAATTTGCTCAGTGGGGGAGCAAATAAATACTATCTGTCCGGCAGATACTGCAAGCAAAGGCCATATGTGGGTACAACCTCACATATAAGACCTTGGTCAATGTAGGGGCAACCCTTCATACCAATTGTCACTATCTAGCTCCCCTACTCCCCAGGGAGTTTGTTCCCATTTCCCCTTCACTCCTCACATTAAAAATCGGCCTTGTGCCTAATTTGCTCGTTGGGGGAGCAAATAAATACCGCTTTTCTTGGCCTTTTTACCAAGATCAAAGTGTAGTATCTGTTCCGGAAAAAACTGCAAGCGAAGACCATATGTGGATGCAACCTCACAGATAAGACCTTGGTCAATGTAGGGACAACCCTTCGTACCAATTGTCACTATCCAGCTCCACTACTCCCCGGGGAGTTGGTCCCCATTTCCCCTCTACCTCTCACATTAAAAATCGCCATTGTGTCTAATTTGCTCGGTGAAGGAGCAAATAAATACCCCATATATAAGACCTTGTTCAATGTAGAGGCAACCCTTCATACCAAATTGGGAGAGCAAATAAATACCCTTTTCTTTGCCTTTTAGCCAAGATCAAAGTGTAGTAGCTTTTCTTACTACATGCTGTACTTATTGTGATATAAAGTGGGGGATCACTTTTCTGTATTAATTTAATGTAAAATGATCACCCACTTTACAACCAGTCAGTCTCAAAGCCATTCAAGTCATTCTCCAGATCATTCAAGTTGTTTTTGAAGGATTCCAGTTATTTTTTAAGCATTCAAGTCATTCTTAAGGTCATTCAATTCATCCTTAAGTTCATTAAAGTCATTCTAAGTCATTTACTTTTTATTTATTTAAGTCGTTTCAGCCCATTTTTCGGTCTAAAATATCTTTAAGAATTTCATGTCAATCCTACATTCACGCATTCATTCATTACACGAGAGCACGCGACTAATGGATATCGACCTTGTTATTAGCATTAAAAACGTAAGTAAGTTTATTTATTTAACTGTTTCCCTTAAAAACGGAAGCAAGTTTATTTTATTTAACTGTTCCTTTTAAAAACGGAAGTAAGTTTATTTATTTAACTGTTTCCTTTAAAAACGGAAGTAAGTTTAATTTATTTAAGTTATTTCCCGTTTAATTCTCATGAACAAAAATTGATGCGTTTTACACACCCATAAATCTAACATGTAATCAACTTTAACAGAAAATTCGTGAGAAGTTTAGATAGTTGGTGTATCTAAAATAGTATGCGACCAAACCCTCCACCCTCCAATATGTTTCGACCTGGTAACACCGGGTATATACACTTAGTATATTCATAAACTAAAAACAAACGAACAACCAAGGCAATTTTGTTGGAGGTCATATAATTCAACTATAATAGGAGCAAGTGAAGCATGCATAGTCCACCGTGAGTGAACAGTAAACCAGGCATAAAAAATGACTAAGTTCAGCGTCCCCGCCATTTAGCTTCCAAAGTCCCCAGGGGGCGTCACATCCTGGTGAAAATGAACAAACGGTGCAGTTTGTAAATTTGAGTTCTGCGCCATGCAAAAAAAAAAAAAAAAAAAGAAAGAAATGACTAAGTCTATAATTTGCTCCCCCAAAACCATTTAGTCCCAAATGTCCCCAAGACCACAAGGCCTTAACATATATTAATTTGAGTTCAGCAAAGCTGTTCAATAGACATACGCAGAAATTTTGGACAAATATGGTAAAATAGTCTCAAAAATTGAGTGTTTTATTAGCCCTAAAAGATCTCCTGAAACACCAAAAATTATATAGAAGTCATTTACAACTTTTCGGAAAGTTTTATAAAAATCCAATGTATAAGTGTCAATTTTAACTATTTTAACCCGAAAGGCACCTTTGGGGGAGGGGCAAACCGGAATTTTCCCGGAAAATCTGTTCTGCTACTTTTTTACGCATATGTTTAATGTTTGTGCAAAATTTGAAAAAAATTTTAAGGCGTACTTACTGAGAAATGTGCGGACGGACGGACGAACGAACGGACAAGGGTGAATTCATAGGTCAACCCTTCTTTTGTCGGGGGACCACAAAGACTTTAGTGATAATAATATTACCGTACTCTACATAAAGCATGTATCATTTCGCTCTTCTTCTTCTTCTTCTTCTTCGTCGTCGTCGTCGTCGTCGTCGTCGTCGTTTTCCTATCTTTCGACCACCTTCTGATGCCTAAGTTACATATGCGTATTTTTTTATTTATGCTAATTTTCTATCGTTTTATATGTGCATATATTGGTTTACTTCGACTTTTCGTTACTTAAATTAACCTTACCCGATCCTCTTTTGGTACACACACACACATATATATATATGAGAGAGAGAGAGAGAGAGAGAGAGAGAGAGAGAGAGGGGGGCCATGTTCAAAATTAATTGATTCGTTTGATCGATTGGGCCGGGAAAGAACTCTTCAGTTTTCCGATTATAATCATGTTTGCATAGTTTGATTATCTCCATTAGCCAATATATCTATCGCTCAACGACTCCATGTTTTTTATCGGAAAAGTTTTTTTTACGTCTCTTTCTTTTCTTGTGGCCTACCTAATTGAGTAAGGCTGTCTTCCAAAACACATACATACGCATGCGCAATACGTCACGCCCCAACACTTCCGGATACCATGAGCTGCCAATAGTTATTGATTACGTTGAGATGTGTTACAAGAATTTAGATCAGTGTAAGCAAGTGAAAAAGTTTCAAATCTTTAGAAAAAGTATCAAGATACCGACTTTATATATATACATAATGATTGCAACGTCTTGTAAGACGAGTGCCACTCCCTCAGACATTTAAAATCCATGAGCCCAAAAATGACTTCCATTGCCACAGGATCATTTTAATAGACAAATGCCTGAGGGGGTATCTATACAAATATGATGTTACAGCTTTGTACGACAGCTAACCATCTGTCTCTCGATTCAAAATGTTGAAATCCAGCAACAAGCAAGAGCAAGATAGCCAGCAACAAGTTAAACTGCAGACCAGCTTAATGCAGGTACTGGTCTCCCGCTTTGTTTTTTTTTTAAATCAGAGATATGCTTCTCCTAAAAATGTTGTCTTCACCACGGCTTACGGGAGCCCTTTCCACCTCAACGCACACATAAATACACACAAACACACACGGTGCTAGTTGGCCGTTGACCCCGAAAAAGGGTCCATTCGCCCTTTGGAAGGTCTTGTTTTTAATCCTTTAGGGAGACTAGCAACCCTCCTCACCAAACAGTTTAGTCGCCGATAAGGCAGGTAGTACTGGGTTACATGGTATCAGTAGCATATGACATGCCCTAACATACATATACTCCTGACATGACATATATATATATATATATTTCACCCCCTCATTCGCTAATTTTAGTCTTTAGACCTCGATATATATATATATATTTTTTTTTTTTTTTTGCTCGCAAATTGCCGATGTTACTGTTGAAAAGGATCGGCCGAAAGACGTCTTCCGTTTATTTAATTCTTTTTAGGCCCCCCCTTTTTTTTCATACGCTTTTTACCCCCTTCATTCAGTTCAAATAATTTTGAACTACATGTTTTGGAAATTGATTTTAGACTTTGTAGTGTTTCTTGATTAAACGTCAAAAAAAAAAAAAAGTCCTCAATTTTAATAATGGCATTTGCCCCAGTGCTATTTAAATCCGATATATATATATATATATATATATATATATATATATATATATATATATATATATATATATATATAGTATAGTATGTTTATTCATTTATATAAATACTAGTAGGCCGTAAAATACGCATGGATATTATATTTTAATTAATACTGAATTCTTATTTATTACAGAAATACTGTAGGCGGCGAATCAGCAGGTTCCAATGCGCATTAATTTGCATAAATGAAATTATATAAGGCCGGGAGTTAAGATGTTTAGGAGAGTCGAGCCGTTGAGTTCTCGAGAACTGGATGGAACCTGGTTCGAGCGGAGTGTCGTCGAGAATCGAGTCCCAGGTTTTTTTTTCGGTTAGGAACTATTTCGGCTTTAAATATGGAATGAAATTCGCTTATAGTTGTTAATAGTCGTCGCTGTTCAAAGAACTTGAAATGTGATTCGGATGACTTATATGTATAGAAATCATATTTCAATGCGGAATTTAAAATGAAATCCTGTTGTGCTGACAAGGAAAAAGGGCGTCGTTTTTAAACGATGGATTTATTTTATAAAAGTATCAGTCGAGTCGGATTTTATTGCGTATGAAAAAGTCGTCGCTGTTAAAAGAACTTAAAATGCGATTCGAACGACTTGTATGCATTAAATTCGCTTTTTAAATGAGAAATTTAAAAATTAATTTCTGTGTCTAGCCGTGTAGCCCCATTTTGCTAAGTAGTATCTGTGTAGGAGTGGAGAGAGCGCTAGCTGTGTCTAGCAAAAACGGATACTACTTCACTACCCAGTTTTTGATCATGAGATCAGAGATGCGTGTAGTGAAAATTGAATGTGACTGCAGTCACGGAGGTTGGCTGCATGTACGAACTCGAAACAATAGCGATGGAAGACGAGAAGGCGACGAATCAGCAGGTTCCAATGCGCATTAATTTGCATAAATGAGATTATATAAGGCCGGGAGCTTAGATGTTTGGGAGAGTCGAGCCGTTGAGTTCTCGAGAACCGAATGGAAACTGGTTCGAGCGGAGAGTCGCCGAGAATCGAGTCCCAGGTTTTTTTTTCGATTAGGAATATTGTAGGTATTAAACACAATGTTGAATTCCTTAAAAAATGAATGAAAAAAAGTGAAAGAAACTGAGCATATGATGTTTTTTTTCTTAACAGTTCACTTCTTTTTAGTAAAAAAAAAAAAAAAATATACTCGGAATGATATCGAAATCCAAACCTAAAGACAATCGATCACGAACGATAACCATTAGACCAGCTTGAAATGACTTTTTAGAAGTATTTTCAAACAAACTTATACCTAACATAACGAAGCTGTCATTTTTCACGACTGTGCATGCGCAGTCGTGAAACATTTGAAAACATATAAATATCCGGTATATCCTCCCACGTATCAATGTTTCAATTTTGCCTCCTTAACAGCCTTTTTCCTGGATGAAAACCGATTACAATTTTTCCACTTGTCTGAAGACTCTACATACCAAGTTTCATATTTGTAGATCAAAAATTTGTTGAGTTTATAGGTTGAGAAGTATCCTCACACACACGCTTTCTTACTTTTAGAACTATACAGAGTATTGGCTAAGTATATGCATACATGTTTCTGCCGTAATTACTTTAGAGGAGTAACAGCGTCGTACCCAATCAGTTCCAATGGAACCAGATTTAAAATGGTCATTCTTTTATACAATGCCCTGATTTTTTTTCCGATGGCGATGCTTTTCTAAAGCAATTGTAATAGAAACATATATGCGCATATGTAGCCAATGATGTTTGCATGTATAAATAAAACCTACTATAATTATGCTCTACTCGGCATTGTTCACCTTTTACAAACACCGATGTTTCAGTGAATTTATATCTCAGAAAATTACAGCGATACAACTATATATATATATATATATATATATATATATATATATATATATATAACAAGGATTGGTGTGGGCGTGTGTTAAAAGCACACAAATGCTCTAGTCTCACATATGGCTACTCCCAATCTAATCATCCCTACCTGCACGTCGTGAGTTCTGCCACAATCTGGTGAATTGCGAGTGGTCAGTGCCAGAAAACTGAATCTCCACTGCCTTGTGGGATAAGGTTTTTGAACCAAAGGTTAAGGGTGAGGTAACCCTGACAGAAACCTCCAGAGGAGGTTAGACCCTGTTGACTGCGGAATTCATCACCCACCGGCGTGTGGACCATGCTCTGGTACCTAGCTACCTAAGTCCCAGTCATGGGTAAATGACATTAGCGGGGTAGAAAGTACTCCTGTAAACCGTGTTGGAGGCAATCCTTCTGGGAGAGGACAGCTCTTACGAGAAATCTGCGGGCAAAGCAATTACCAGTCATCTTGCAATGGCTTGTCACTGGGTTATTGTTGCTGAGTGGCACTCGTGTCGTACAAGCGCTTGTCACTTTAATACAACGATGGACAGATGTTACTTGAGATATATCTTTTATCTGTAATCTGAGATGGCATGGACGACAAGATTGGGAGAACTCAATGTGACGGTGATCATTTGGAAAGATGCAGCAATCTTATATATATATATATATATATATATATGTGTGTGTGTGTGTGTGTGTAAGACAGACGGTCGGGTTTCAATCCTGGCTTGAAGTAGTTGCCTGTTTAGCCGCACTGATGGGTTGTGAAGCAGCGAAACAGTACTGTATGTGGATGACTATATATATATATATATATATATATATATATATATATATATATATATATTTATGTGTGTGTGTGTTTTATATATATACTAACTTGTGTCCATGGTGTTTCCCACAAACTGCATTGACATAGCTTTGAAGCAAAACTCCTTTCATATATAAGTGACCTTGTCTGTGTGTATGCCGCACGTCTCTGCCAAACTACTCTATCAAGCTTTAATTTACAGAATGATACAGACCTGTTGAGCAAATTAGATTATGCTTTTTAGCTGGCAACAATAGCTGTTAAAGGAGTCAAATTTTTAAAATCGTCTTTAGCGTAAGTCGATTTAAAGTACTACTTGATGTATGCTTAAATTTATGTTAAACTGCGTTAATTTTTAAAGCTTTGATATCCGTCTGTATTAGATCATATCGGTTTCGATTCTAAAATTTTTGAAATCACTACTACATATTTGATACAATATAATAATCAATAGAGAAATGACTTAATAATATAAATTGTTTACAAACAGGCGGTTTGAGCACTGTATAAGTGGTGGACGGATGGTTGTTTAAATAGACATTCGGACAGGTTATTTGCGGGCATCGTTTCCGTGGTCGAGTGGGAGAACTGCCGATTGTAAACACGACGGTTCTAGGTTCAATACTTGACTTGGGAAAGGTGCTAGTCTAGCGGCACTGATGAGTTGTGATATAACAAAACAGGACTGTATGTCGATGATTATATATATATATATATATATATATATATATATATATATAGTAGTTGGACGCCCAGGGTTTCCCGGTTGTACAATAAGCTTAAACATGATATTTTAATTTATGCAGATTACGCATTAATTATTATAGAAGCAATCCTCTGTTGAATATGATATATTACGAGGAATAATTTGCCTGGTGGACTAATTCGCAAAAATAAATAAAATAAAATAAATAAATAAATATATAAACCAAAATAGATAATAATGATAATGTAGTTCATCAAATTCCGTCTGTGTTTGTTTACAATATCACGTCAGCTGATATTTGGACTTAACGATGAATGCCCTGGAATAGTAACTTCTGATTAATGTTTAGTTTTAAAACATGCAAAGAAAAAAAAAAGATTTCTAATTGTATCTCTTCCTGTATCGTAAATAGCACTTATTAATTAAAAAATAAATAAATAAATAAAATGGTAAGGTACACTCGGACTTGAACACGAAGTCATTCGGCCTGTACTTGAATGCGCTACCACTAAACTATATTTCCAGATGTCAATAATTATGTTGTCTTTTTTTAAAAGAAATTGTTTGTTGAGATTTTATTATTTCCTTTGTTGATGTAAACTAAAATATTCGCTTGTAAAATTCTTTTGTATTTATAAGAAAGAAAGACTATTTTTAAGATCGGATTTTTTCAATTTTCGATGCTTCTCTGATGAATTTCTGCACAAAACATATCTAAGAACACTGCCAGACACATAAATTAGCTTTGTGTGAAATTTGCAAAAGATGAGCTTAGCCGTTTCGGAACGTATAAGGAAGGAACTCACATATTCGCGCACACACAAAGTGACTTTTATATAATAGTATACACACACAAACACACACCTATATACAAAGAGAGAGAGAGAGAGAGAGAGAGAGAGAGAAGGATACACTTCCCGCTAGATTCGAGAATTGACCGTTTTCCCTATAAAGAGATACTTATTTAGCATATAGTGAGTACTTTTGTTGCGCAATCACATCAGCTCAATTAAACTGGCATTGGCTCGCTGACACGTAGAATCCTTGAATGACGGGGTAAGCAGAGAAAAACTGATATTATGTCAGAGTCTTCGTTTTCGTAAATTATTTATTAGATGAAAACCATAGTCAATACTACCATTTAATCTGTAGATTGAGGAATGAGATGTGTCTCTCTTTATAAATCTATGTTTTATATGCTCCTGCATGCGTATGTAGGCACATAATTTAATCATAAACCTATATTTTATTTAGTTTTGAAGAGCAAACAATTGTTATTACTTCTTGTTCAAAAAATCAAATATATCAGATTTGCATAGAATCTAAGTCGCTGTATCCTAATTCAAGAGACATAATATTATTCTCTTGGAAAATTCATTTAACTCATCAAGGGACAGATATCATTCCAGAACACACACACATACACACACACACACACACACACACACACACACACACACACACACACACACACACACATATATATATATATATATATATATATATATATATAAAATATTTCATTTCTCGCTTATATGATGCTATTATCTTTCCTTTGCTGAGAAAGAGAAGGCATCCGTTGAAACTCCACGGATTAAGGATCTCTTCATTTTTAATTTAGTATTCCTTGTCGAATAATAAAATTTATATTTTTTCTTATATGCAAATATATATATATATATATATATATATATATATATATATATATATATATATATATATATAATAGATTCTTTTCAATCTTCCAATCTTCATATAAGGAAATACAAACTTATAAAAGGATATATACATATATATATATATATATATATATATATATATATACATATATATACATATATATATATATATATATATATATATCTTCTATAATATAAAGCTAAATGTCTGTGTGTGTGTGTTTGGTCACGAATAGGCTCCTATATGGTTGACTATTTAAAAAAAACTGATTACAGATAATGATAGAAGATGTATCGAGACACAGGAATGGGTATGTTTGATCTGGCAGAACGGTGTTTCATTAAAATTGTGGGGTCTGCGTTCGCGCCTGGTCCACAAAGTATGGAAATAAACAATTTAAAAATTAAAAAAAAAACGTTTACAAGTGTTTTTGATATAGATGTACATAAGAATACTTTGATAAGTATGTTTTAACTTAAATAGGGATGGTATACTAAAATTGTGGAGTCTGCGTTCGCGCCTGGCTTCCATAGAATGGAAATAGGCACACACTTTTATAAAGACTTTTCATATCTATCTGCGTAAATATACTTTGATAATTATTCTTCAGTTTGAAGAAATATGGTATAATAAAATTATTGGGTGTTCGTTCGCGCCTGATCTCCATAGAATGGAAATATGTCACAAAGTTTTACAAGGTTTTTTTAAATATAGATCCAAAGAATATTGTGATAAGTGTTTCAGCGTGAACAGGTATGGTATAATAAATTATGGGGTTTATCTATTTTATTTTTACTTTCATCGTATTTTGCTTTGGTTTTGATACCCCAAAATTCGAAGCTATCTCTTTACAACCCTTCCTTTTCATAACCTATTATACTTTATTAAATCAGAGTCCATTTTCTGTAGGCTGCTTTTGAACACGGTAAACGTGTCCATTTTCTTTAGGCTGCTTTTGAACACGGTAAACGACAGGTACTTTTGCTAGTATATATATATATATATATATATATATATATATATATATATATATATATATATATAAGAATAACTCTGTCGTGTTCAATAAAACGTGTTTGAATAATGACTTGCTGCCAATATAAATAAATATATATATATATATATATTTATATATATATATTGCAAAATCATGTTGACACACAGGTTCTCGTCAGATCACTTAAGTTGACCCTGGCTAGTATTAGATGAGTAACAATTTGAGAATTTTAGGCGATGCATGTGCTCCCCGCTTTTCTCAGCATCGTTTCCTGAACCTTCACACGCCACTGGTATTTAATAATGTCGACTCATTGCGCAACTCTTGCCACAAAAAATTGCACGTGCAGGTACCCTTACAGTGGATATCTATTGTGTGTTTATATATATATATATATATATATATATATATATATATATGCGTCTTTTTCCCACTGACATTTTTATTAAAAGCCTACATTTTCTATTCAAAATTATTAAAAATAACTTAATATGGTCATTCATGGATATGCGAAAGACTCTATGAAAGTTAATTAATTTACATATTCTTTTGACAAACGAATGTTCATTAATTAATTATTAATTTTTTAATACCTTTCTTACTGTAATGGTGGCTGTATCAAAAGACCATAAAAAGAACGCGTCATATTTACTTTATTTAATATATGTTGTCTATCTTTTTATCTCTTGTATTCTTTATTATTTTTTATTTTATCTCTGTTATTTTTATTTATATTTTATTTGTTTTCTTGGATCCTTTATTTTCATTATCATCTCGGGTTTTATTCATTAAGTTAGAGACCTTCTCTCTTTTACATTTTTATATATATGCACATATGTGTATGTATGTGTTAGTTTGTGGCGACTGAATTGCTGATACGCATATAAGCGTGTGTATATATGCCTGACTGGAGACCCCATGTACTAATTTGTCTTTGTCACTTCCTTGCACCGACCTCTTTATTCTTTTTTCTTTCCGTCTATATGTCTTCTCTATGGTAGACAAAACTCATGCTTTTTGCTCTTTTTTATTGAGCACTCTTAATAAACTCGTTTTAATTCATAAGTTTTCTCCCTTGCATACCTTTAACTTGGCATATATACATACATTATATATATATATATATATATATATATATATATATATATATATATATATACATACATTGGTATATATACGTACAATATATGTGTGTATATATATATATATATATATATACATACATTGGTATATATACGTACAATATATGTATATATATATATATATATATATATATACATACATTGGTATATATACGTACAATATATGTATATATATATATATACATACAATATATGTGTGTATATATATATATACCACCTTTTTCGGCAATGTTATAAGTTTCAAATATTAAAGAGGAGATATAACATATGAGAAATATTTGGAATCAAGTCTCCCCTTGCTGTTATTTCAGATCATTTGAAACCATAGCAAGGCCAGAGGCTTTGGGCATATATATATATTTATATATATATATATATTTATATATATATATATATATATATATATATATATATATGTGTGTGTGTGTGTGTGTGTGTGTATGTGTTGAGCGAATCGTGTTGATAATGTATATGTTTGTGTGTGTGTTTGTACGTGCTCTCTTGGAGTCAAGTGCATTTAATTCTGATCGGCTTAAATGCTAGCAATTATGAACGGTGCAGGAAGTTCGAGTGCCGTCTTATTTATTTGTCTGCTTAATTGACTTTCATTTTTGGGCAGACTCTTCTGCTGCTAATGTAATGATACCATCTCCCAAGATTGGCACTTACTAACATTCATCACGGAGCCTATTTTTCGTTTAATTGAGATAAAAAAAATTCAATAAAACCTTATGAAACAATTTACTTCAAATTAAAAATGTCCAGCTTCCAATTAAAACCTTAACTACAAATTAACAAAAATAAATAAACATATAAATGGTACTTGTACAGTTTAATCAAGGCATTAAAAAATGAAAACATCGAAAAAAGTTTAAATTGTACGTATCCGTTATGGAATGAAGTTGTACGAAAAAAAATCATTTAATTTCATGAAGTAGTTTTTGTTTTACAGCGAAAAACAATTTGTAATGATATCGAACAAAAAATTCGATTTTTAGGAAGAAAAGCTAGTAATAAAGATAGGGAGGGAGTGTCGGCGCTTTAACTGGAATTATCTCTCCGTGGTGTTTTTAAAATTCAAACTTTTTTTTTTAAATCCAAGATGTCTACATTCAACGTACTGTCATAAAAACGTGTTTTCCCGCTGTAAAAAAAAAAAAAGATAATACTCGATCAAATAAGGTGAATTTTTTTTTCGAAGATCTTCAGTTCAAAACGGATATGTACAATATAACCTTTCTTCGATATTTTCATTTTTTAATGACTTGATTAAACTGTACAAGCACCATATAAATAAAAATTTTAAAATTTAAAAAACAACAAATAAATACTGCTAGTAAAAAATAGCTTAAAATTAAAAAGTTCGATTCCACAAGAAAACATTAAATTCAAATTTAAAACCTCCGACCTTCTTTAGGTGTATCTCGTTGAATCGAAACACATTGGTTAGAATACATGGACAAATTCAATTATAAAAATTATATTCTCTTAAAAATTGGAGGTTCAATTCTCAATGGAGGCGACCGAAAAAATGCAATAGCGAACTCCTTAGGGCATCTATCCAGTTATGCCTTACGGAATGATAGCATGCTACATTTGTGAAGTAAATAAACGGTTCCGTTCGAAATTCTGTAAAAATTCCCGAGTTCGACAAGGTACACCTGAAGATGGGCTCAGGTTACATTGACCGAACAGTTGTGAAAATTACACTCAAGATGATTTTTTTTTGTTTGTTTTACGGCATAGCAACCCTTTTCAGTTTATTTAATGCCGAATCCAATGATTAAAAAAAAAAACAAACTTTTTAATAGAATATATTTGTTTTTTTTTTATTTTTCAAATCGGTTTTTATTTACCCCATAGTTGGGACCCTAACAGGTACTACCACTCTGAGCCAGAGTGGACATGGGAGCAATGACATTTAAGGGGTGGCTCAACACTCCCCAAAGCCCACAAGCTGGGGCCTCTCCATCGGATATAGTTAAGGTCATTTACAGGACCACACTCAAGATTAGAACAGTGGTCCAATGAATTCAAATAATACGAACCACTGATCCTCATTTAAAAAAAATCAGAAACTTCAAATTAAAAAATCTGAAACTTTTATTTTAAAAAGACAAATTTAAAAAAATGGAGTTTTAAATGTTTGGAGGTGACACATTATTTAATCAAAATTCTATCGTTTACTTTTATTATTCACTGGCAGAGTCGGTATGCTACCCAGTTTTCAATAATTTCAGTAGTAGTATCATTATTAATCAAATATTAAAAATTGTTATTTGAAATTTTACTGAATTTGAAGGGAAAATGCTGGAGTTGTTTTCATGCATAGAAATTATACAGAATTGATTAAGGACATGTATGCTATTAGAATATTAGCAATGAAAAAATATATTTATATATACAAATATGAATGTACCTATTTACTATGCCTCCCCACAGGACAGAGTTAGACACCAGGGTCGTTTTTTAACGTGGAGAAAAGGTACAAAAATAAAAATTGTCTCAGTCGTGAAGGATTTCTCCCCCACCGAAAGAGAACAAGAAATGGAAGTGCAGCATCTGAAGAACAGATGGTATTTATTTGCTCCTCCACTGAGCAAATTAGGCACAAGGCCGTTTTTAATGTGAGGTAAAAACCAGCTCCCCTAAAAGTAGGCAAAAAGGGGGCACTCTGGTTACCAAAAATAATAATTGTCCCAGTACAGAGGGTTTCCCCTCCATTGACTGGTACAAATTATCTTAAGTGCAGTATCTGCCGGAACAGATGGTATTTATTTGCTCCCCCACTGAGCAAATTAGGCACAAGGCCGTTTTTAATGTGAGGTTAAAACCAGCTCCCCTAAAAGTAGGCAAAAAGGGGGCACTCTGGTTACCAAAAATAATAATTGTCCCAGTATAGAGGGTTTCCCCTCCATTGACTGGTACAAACCATCCCAAGTGCAGCATCTGCCGGAACAGATACTACACTTTTATCTTGACCAAATCATTTGTATGAGATGATGTGTGACCGTGCGACGGCCATGTTCATATGTCAAATAGTGTTTTGATCACTAAACGGGCATATTTAATGAAATCATCTTTAGAATACAGATATTCTTGTTTAAACTTAGTCGTCGTTTTTAATCATTATTCCTCGATTAATGGCGAACGGTAGAAGCAAATATTTAGACCTCTTCAAAAATATCGTTAAAATCTACCATCTGTCCTAGCGACGTCATTTCAAAATAATTGGCCAATTAAAGCACCAATTAACTGGACTTTATGAAAGTATTACTTACTTTTTGCTTAAATTACAGTGAACCCCCTCCCCCGATCTTTCAGTTGATATTATTTGAGCGTCAACATGTAACAATTACTTGCGTGCTAAATTATAAGTATGGGAACCCATTGAATGAAATAATCCGAAACGTATTTTTAGAGTATGCACCAGTCCGCCAGTCGTTCTGGGACGTTTCTGCTTAAAATATAGTAAGACACCCTCCACGAAGTCCATTTATGAAATGGTTCACCATCCTTTCTGTAATCTAAGCATATTTTTCGTTGAATAATCTTTAGTTTCTGCTTGACTTGTCCATCAAGTTTCACTCGTGAGTTCCAACAGCATTTGTTTTAATGTCGGTAAATGATAAATGCAGCTAGAAACAGGTTGGAAAAGTATCAATAACACTGAGACACTATTTTCTTAGCAGAGTTTTGATGTTCCTAGCGGTAACTATCTAAAGTACAGAAGTCTAGACATTGCTCAGATTGACATTATATTTGAGAAAAATCCACAGATAATTAAAAAAATCCAATATTCTAGTTTGTATGGAGACCGTTAAGGAACACATGTCCTAGTCATGAGACAATCACTAAAGTGTCTCCGCATAGCACTGAATGGAGATAAAACAAAGACTCTAGTGCATTCATGACTGGAATTTGGTGGACAAGTCGTGCGTATGCTCAGGATTATTTGGACAAAATGTGGTTGGATTGCGGAAACAATTGTGACATTAAAAAAAAGAAAAGGATTCTAAAGCAATCTAAATATTTGAACCATTTTGACAGCTAAACATACCTACATATGTTATAATTAGGACTATGACAACTGCATATTCTTTTCTGTGTTTTGATTCTCAGGTATATATCAATTGATATCTTATATGTTCTTATGTAGAGTGATGTGATTATCGGTTGATTAATTGTCTAACAGCGTCGGATATATACTCGGGAGTCAAAACAATGAAAAGTATACACTGTTTTCATAGCCCTAGTTATAATAATGAAACTTGAACATATATCCCATAACCGACGAGGATTAATTATGTTGAAGGAGGTGGATGATTCGAACAACTGTTTTCATTACGGATATTAGTCTCATAACCTTTCGGTCGATGTAACCGCCGATCTTCTTCGGGTTTCTTGAAAAAATTCAGTGTCTTTATGTCGAACTTGGAATAAAAATACAGTACAGATCTCGAGTTTAACATTAGGATTTCAATGTTAAATATAGGTAATGTTTGCTGTATTTAGTCTGAGTTATTTATTTGCAAAACAGGCTGGAAGTACTTCGATAAACTATAGATTGAATTTTCAACCATATTAAATAGACATCAATAAATAAATATTCACAATATTTTCCTAATTTGCAGTATTTTAAATTATATATATATATATATATATATATATATATATATATATATATATAAACTATTTTAATAATATCACTGGATAGATAGATAAATAGATTGATATTCAAATAGATCGATAATAACTAATTATACTTTTAACCATTATCACACACACACACACACACACATATATATATATATGTATATATATGACTACTTCATTTAATCACATAAATTAAAGTATATAAATTTATGTGTAAAAGTATTTACTTCAACATAAGCCTGATGAACCCTAGCGTGGATGAAATGCAGAATATTCTGTGCAGCTTAATTGCCATATATATATTTTATAACTTACTATATATATATATATATATATATATATATATATATAAAGAGAGAGAGATATTCATCTTTATATTATGATATATAAATTGTATAAAACTATTCTGTTCGATGAATTGATATTATTAACTAGCAGAATATTAGAATGGATATTGTATATGTTTTCTATACTTGTTTTATTTATGCTTTTTAAATCTACACGAGCCCACGTAGATCATGTTTCACCTGTGCTTATTATCTTGGCATTTGTTTTGGCTTAAATTGTTTATTTTTACGGTTGTTTTTTACCCATCTGCGCGCGGATGCACATCGGCAGAATTTAACAACCGGTTCCAGCTCATTAGCCAGTCTATTTACCTATCACGATTCCAAACCTGTACACCGGCATTCAACAGCAGATCGATTATTTTTTCCGCTCGTAAATCGATACGAAGATTAAAACATCAAGAGAATCGATCGATTAATCAGAAGAAACGGTCGCGCTGGGTTGGTGGGTTTAGCGTGGTTTTGTGTTTTCGGAGTAAATTGAGACGAATCAAATCTCAAATGGAGGATGGAAGAGTTACGTAATTGGAGTTCCAGGATAAAGAAGAGGTGAGGACTAGCTAGTGAAGAAATGGGAATGGCGGAGGTATAGATTGGTTCGATTTGGTTTATCTGTTTATTGAAATAATTGTACGAGATGGCATGATCAGTCTTACTTTTTTATTGGATGGTTACTATTTATCAATGCCCAATAGCCACTCGAGGATAAGAATTAACAAATGTTGGGGAGATTGTAATACAACACCGTGATGATCGATAATGGCAGAACTCGGGTAGGGTTTGATTGTTCAAGAGAAGTGTTTAACAAGAAATTATTTGTTTTAGATATTAAAACGCTCATGTTATAATCGTCTGGGAAGCAACCTCGCGGTATTGTTTTCTACAGGCTGACAGTTATAAGAAAGAAACTTTATAAACAGGCAAAGATAGAAAGCAAAATAAGGTATTGGCAGTTGTTGTATCTAGATGAGTATTTGTTGGAATGTTTTGCAGAGGGAAGCCTAGATTGAAGCTCAGTCGAGAACTAGATATGCAATAAATGTCCCCCAAACTTAGCGAATCGGCGACATCTGGTTTAGATCGCACAAGGATTTATAGCATTGATTTGTATGCTGCTGATTAATTCTTACGTTGATAAATAAACCTAATAAACGTATAAAATAAATCATTTCTACGACGTATTGAATTTAGTATTGAAGGAAGCAAAAGGGATGAGTTGTAGTAAAAAAAAACGACAAAGGAATTAAAACGTTTATCTTATTAATATGAGTACTAGCAGGGCCTGTGGAAATTCCACGGGAGACTCATTCATATGTAATATATAGATGTTGGCATTCTGGAGATGTATAATGTAAATGGAAACGCTCTGATATTATTGTAGCTTTTTTGTTAAAAATGCAAAAGTATTTATCTAAGCTAGCACGAACACCCGGTAAAGCCCGGTCCTAATATGCGCTTAAATATGTTATTTTAATTCTTGCAGATTTCATATGTATATTATTCCTAGTTACAATGCCTCCCCACGGGACAGAGTTAGACACCAGGGTCGTTTTTTAATGTGGAGAAAAGGAACAAACATAAAAATTGTCTCAGTCGTGAAGAATTTCTCCTCCACTGACAGAGAACAAGAAATTGAAGTGCGGCATCTGAAGAACATATACTACACATTGATCCTGACCCGAAAGCCAGCGCACAAATTCATATGTATATTATTACAGAGTTAATGTTCTATCGACTTTTACATATTATAAAGTTGCGATTTCCAAAATAAAAACATATATCCATATTACTTGGGTGCATTATCTTGAATCGAAACCGAAATACTTATTATATATATATATATATATATATATATATATATATATATATATATATATATATATATATATATATATATATATATATATATATATATATATATATAACTTGAATTCCTTCAGCTATAATCGAAACCGAAACCAAAACTTATGAAGAATTCTTGATAAAATTATTAGAAAAAAAATATAGATGATTTAAATGCCATCAGCTACAGTCTAAACCGAAACCAAAACTTATTAAGAATTCCTGGTAAAATTATTTATGACATGAAATAGAAGAACATAATAATTAAACGACCCGTGTGTAAGCGTGAAACACAAAAGAATACACACGCTACCGTATTAATATATAGACCGAAACGTGTTGAGTATAAAAACAATTGAGATGAGGACAACAGTCCGAAACATATAACTGATGTAATTTACAAATATATTTAATATCTAATCGAGAAATATCAACATTCTTTGATTTGTCATTGCGTCTGTGTTTTGATCACCTATAACAATATGAACGACTAGTGTTGTCTGTTTTTATGATACTTTCGACTATTATTAGATTTTACTCTTTCTCAACCCAAACATGGCGTATTGCCACTTGGATGTGAAGGGCTTCAAATTGGAATTTTATATACAGAAAAATATGTGGGGAGTTGAGCTGCGGGATTTCTGTTCATGTTATATTTAAACTTCAGCAGGTTAGTAAATTCAGGGAAACAGGGAACGGGGAGGGAATTTCGCAATTTAGGAGTCTGGAAGAAAAAAAAAGCTCTTAGAGTAGAATGCTTTCCGGTATCTAGGGACCTCAAGAGTAAAGGGATGGGATTTTGTTGCTTGTACGGTGAAGGGACACAAGTGATATGAGTTCATCAGAGAACATTTCATTAGAGTAAATGTAAAACAACCATAGTGTGCATCACTATGGTTGTTTTACATTACGGCCATGGAATAAGGATTAAACATTATACCTAAAAGTCTAAAATTTGAAGGTGATTGTCTCCTATACCCGCTTCAATGTATAATAGTTTAAATAAATGTTGACAATTATTTTTATACTTACAGAAACTAGTGTTTTATGCTTATGCAATAATCAGTGTAAAATGTGATAATACCAGATGATCAGGAATTTGAACCAAGCCACAAAGTCACCCTTCACTTAGTGGGCTAGCATCTTACCGTAAGGTCACCAGTAATTAACACAAGCTTTGAAAGAAATTGTGCCTATAAATCCAAAGTCAGCGGGCATACATAGTAAATAGTTATAAAGTATTCCACAGGTTGACCGCATTTTTAATTTCCTAAATAGGGCTCAACTTTAATTTCTAAAGGGACTTTATAACTGCTTCAATATTTTTGACATAATATTAAGGCATGATTCAAGAAAATTGGAAGGTTCTATTTATAGAAACTAGCAAAAGAAACGTTCTGCTAGCAACCAATCAGAAACTGGAATGGCTTCATAAAAATATAAGATCTTTCAGAATTCCCGCACATAACTTTTCGTGATCTTTGCTCTTTGTCTCAAACTTTTAACGTTCAAAACTTATCCAGATCAACTGTTACACAATGACGTAGCTACCGTTTGGGGGGGGCAGAAGGCTTATAGATTAATTAACCTTTGCACCCAACTTGTTCTGTACTAGTGGAGAAGTGCGCACTTGCAGGTGCTGTATGACTTTGAAAATGTTAGAAGATATCAACTAGGTTTGACTGAAAAGTGTTTATAATAATTCGGCAGTGTCCAAATCATTCCGAGACTCGAGGAGCGTAAAAGGTCAGCCTTGCATGCGGGTAGCAGAATTTGAAAATAACAAAACATATGCATTAAAACGTATATTTCTCTCTCTCTCTCTCTCTCTCTCTCTCTTTCAATGAAAAAAGAATTTAATTATAATTGTATTGTTTTAAAACAGTTGAAAGTTGCATCTTGGGCGCGACGGACGTACATAGTAGTTTTGCAGCACGTGTGGGTCGACGATCACTTAACTATAGATGCTCCCCCATTGTTAAAAAATGAATAGTTTTATTTTTATATCAAAAAGTATATCGTTCGCTTTATTCTATGCAGAGTTCAATTTCAACCCAAAGGCTCCTGTTATCAAGAATGGTGATAAAAATCTGCACGCAATGAAGACTCAAGAAGCGACCCATGACAACCGGTTATAGCCGATGACACATCGGCCCGTTGATGTTTCCATGTGCCTATAATTTGATATCGTTGATCGGGGAGCTGGTTTCCCTAACCAAGTAACTTCACCGCAGCAAACGATAGTGTCATACAACTACTTACCGAAAACTCTTTTTCATCTCTAGGACTTATACAGAAGTAACTATCCATCGAGAACTCTTTTGAAATTAAATATGGCTTTCAATTACAAAAATAACTACACACACATACGACATCACTGGCTTCATTAGCAAGAACCTAATCCATTCGGCTGCCGTTGACCGCGAGAAATACTGTTGAATTTAAAAAAATATTTTTAAATGCTTTTTTTACGTCTGTCAGAGCGATCTAATCATTATATGATGATGATGATCTGCAGATAAGACATAAATTATATACATATATATATAATATATAAAGCTGAATGCCTGTGTGTGTATGTGTGTGTGTCTAGTCACGAATAGGCTCCTATATGGTTTACTATTTTAAAAAACTGATTACATATATTGATAGAAGATGTATCGAGACACAGGAATGGGTATGTTTGATCTGACAGAACGGTGGTTCATTAAAATTGTGGGGTCTGCATTCGCGCCTGGTCCACAAAGTAGGGAGATAAAAAATCACAAATAAACGTTTACAAGTATTTTTGATATAGATGTACATAAGAATACTTTGATAAGTATGTTTTAACTTAAATAGGGATGGTATAATAAAATTGTGGGGTCTGCGTTCGCGCCTGGCCTCCATAGAACGGAAATAGGCACAGACTTTAATAAAGACTTTTCATATCTATCTGCGTAAATATACTTTGATAATTATGTTTCAGTTTGAAGAAATATGGTATAATAAAATTATGGGGAGTTCGTTCGTGCCTGACCTCCATAGAATGGAAATATGTCACAAAGTTTAACAAGGTTTTTTGAATATAGATCCACAGAATATTTTGATATGTTTCAGTGGGAACAGGTATGGTATAATAAATTATGGGGTTTATCTATTTTATTTTTACTTTCATCATATTTTGCTTTTGTTTTGATACCCCCAAATTTTAAGCTATCTCTTTACAACCCTTCCTTTTCATAACCTATCATATTTTCATAAATCAGAGTCCATTTTCTGAAGGCTGTTTTTGAACCCAGTCAACTACGAGTACTTTTGCTAGTATATATATATATATATATATATATATATATATATATATATATATATATATATATAGGCAAAAATTGTTTTAAATTACACAGATTCTCTTCTAAATTATACCTTTGTATTGGTACAATTTGTTTAATGCGCCATAATGATACAAAAATCGTTTTAAGATCTTAATTACAATCATGTCAATTTTATTGTTCCAGTTTTTATAACGTCAGCATTCTTTTCATTGCTGTGTGCGTGTGTGTTAGGCGTCGGCGGAACTTTTCACTCACACTGGACGACGACTGGCCGTTTCTTTATCTCTTTATTTTTTATGTTGCCGACATTCCTGAAATGTAATTATTCACTAAAGAGACAATATACTGTTCAATAGTATTTTACGAGAGGTTAAGACCGCGCGCCTCCGCTAGTATATTAATAATATTACAGATAATCAAATCAACATTATAGGTTTCAAATCAGGATCCAAACTAAAGAAGACTGTGCTTTTGAGTTTTAAACCTCACATAGGCAAACAAAATACACAGTAGAAACACGATTACATCCGCATTTTTTTTTTTTTTTTAACTAACGCATTTTATCTAAATAAATGCACGCGTCCTTTCAAACCAACGGAAAAAAAATTGTGCTGGCATTTGCGTTTCAAAGTATGGATAACGTTATTCTGTGATGTTTACACTCACACACACACACACACACACACACACACACACACACACACACACACACACACACACACACACACAAATATATATATATATATATATATATATATATATATATATACTAGTAGGGAGACCTGACGTAGTCTGGGATTGAATGAGGATGAAGACGTGTTCAATCCTCTCATACTTTTATTGGCATTAGAATCGGTGAAATCGCCTATTTTATTTCAATCAAATCGATTGGTTGCTTTCGCTAATTAGGAACAGTAAGGGGAACCCGCCCGCAGTATACCGAAAGGAAGTGTCGCATGCCTCCCCGCAGTGACTTGGTCTACAACATATTATGGTCTACATAGCATTGTAGAGAATTTACTGTTAATTTAATAAAATCATTTGTAAATAAAGGTTTCATTTAAAGGTTAAGATGCAAAAGTCAAGTATCATGGTCCAATTGCGCTTTAAAAAGAAGCATTCATTTCGAACGCGCCTCTGTCAAGCAGAAGTAATGCCTCTAAGGTTTGAGCGTGGTTAGTCTTTAGGATCTTCGCGTAATATAACGTTGTATTTCAATTGCGTTCTCGATTTTTTTTCGCCATACACAGTGTAACGCAACGTTATCTGTACACAATTTCGATTCCCATTCGTGTCTTTCTTCTTTTTTTTTTTCTTTTCACTCAAATCCCTCGATACAGCTTTGATAAAGCGAGGGCGAAACCGGTCAGCTGACTCCCACATTTTCTTTTTCCCCCTTTCATTCTCTTCACCTCGTTAACGTTATTTTAAACGCGATTTTATTTTAACGTGTTAATCATGAATTTTCGTCTTCCCTTCATGATTTCATTATATATATATATATATATATATATATATATATATATATATATATATATATATATAATTGTTAAATTTCTCCCGATTCTCGGGGCAATTGTTAGAAATGAAAAAGTCAAGTATCATGGTGCAGTTGTGCTTTAAACAGAAAAATTCATTTCGAACACGCACCCGTTATAAAAAAAAAACTACTGTTGATTTTATATGTCGGGCTTTTCGACTTATGTTGTAATAAAACTCCTCAAAATCACTCGTGATGCTAGGCTGCGTAAGGTGTTAACTTTGGGCAAAATCACCTGTTCCTTTTTTCATCGGACTATTTCGATTATCGAGTTTCGCTACTTATCGACGACATTCCGACACAAAACCTATGTAAGAACACTGTCAGACATATAAAATATCTAAAAATAGGCCCAGCTCCTTTAAGAGATTTTCAGTTGTTAACCATGAAACATTATTTCAGGTATTCAAAAACTATAATATATAGATATATAAATATAAATATATATATATATATGTGTGTGTGTGTGTGTGTGTGTGTGTGTGTCTACTGTTGCCTGGGCATTTCGGTGTGATATATTTAAACCAAACCACTGAGACGTATGTAGTAGTTGCGGCAGCTCATGTATGCAAATGAAACTGTGACAGGAGGTGACGTATCAGCGAAGGAACAGGAAAGGAAGAAAAGTCGAGAGAAAAAAGGAACCGTGTGGACGGCGAGAACAGTTAGAAGAACGTGTGGGAGGAACTTTAAAAAATAAGATGCAATCTGAACTCCGATTAAAAAAATGATCGCCGAGTTGCAGACATAGCAATTGAAATAAAAGCAGAGATTTGGAACCACGTTGGCGAATATAGCGAGGGGAACCAAGTGTCGGCAAGAGAGATGGGAAATCCCGCGTGGGGGCGACTGCACTTGAGCAAACGTATTGACGTGGGAAACAAAAAAGACCACGTGTTCGAGACGAGAGAATTTTGTTAAGCTCACAGCGAACGAAGAAACTGGTAAAATCAAGATGAAGCTGTGATTAGGAAAATACCATATTTAGATGCCTTTTATTTCAACAAGAAGAGCAACATTAAAAAAGCTTAGTTGAATTTGTTTCCTTTTTTTCTTTTTGAAACCCTACGTACCAAGTTGGGAACATTGTTAGGAACTGCTGAACCACGTTAGATTTATATAATCTACTTATATAACACGGCGAAAATTGAAGTATCAAGATAAGGATAAAAGTCTAAAGATGGTAAAAATAAAAATAACACCAGCAGCTCATCTAAGATGGATCTTCTATTCTAGTCGATATTTAAGATAGCACATATAAAGCATTTATTTGGTTTCTATATGCATGCAAGTGCGTGCTTTTTTTTTCTATAAGTTTCCTCTCATGCATGAAAAAAAATCTGTTTTCTATCCACTTATTTTTTTTCTTTAATGTCGCATTAAGAATCTCTAGATTGTCTTGACATAACCATTGAAACAGCGTCAGGTTGACCTTTTAACTAGTGTGCGAAAACAAAGTGATTGAGTGCAGGATAAAAACAGATGGTGATGATGAAGGTCACACAATGATAAAAAAAAGACACATGCGGGGAAGAAACAAAACAAAAGAGGAAGATAATAGAATTACTTTATTAACAACATAACAAAATATTGAATTCTTTTTAACTCGCATAAACTGTTATTGTTTAAAACATGTATTTTGTTACGAATTCTAATATTTGTATATTTTTTGTCAAAAACAATGATGGCGCACAATTTTTGAGATGACGATTAATAATTGATATTGGTATTATTCGGATTACTGTTCTCATGTTCAGTGCTATTAGCATAATGATGAAACCGCCGCGTTTCTTCCGCTGTAACTTGTCGAACTCGAATTCTTTCTTTTGAATTCGGGAATCTGTACGAAATTTCAAATGGAATCATATGTTTATACCACGAGAATAGCATGTTTTTCCATCATGCATGACTGCAAAGAAGTCCTAAATAATTCGAAATTCTACCAGTACAAGAGCCAAGTACGTCCAAGAATGGAGTATTGTTGCCAGATCTTGGTAGGAGCTGCTAGAAGCAGCTTATCCTGCTTTGGCAGAGTTCAAAATAGACATCGTAGCTTTATGGGCGATGCCCTTATCTCGTCCCTGCAACCTCTTTCAGAAAATACGTTGCGAGCCTCTGTGTTGTATCGTTATTTTTATGGCAAGTGCTCGTCTGGGCTCCAATCTATGGTTTCCCTCGCTTGACTTTCATGAACAGCACTCGTTTATCTGAAAGCACTATCAATAATTTCCCCCACGTTTACTCTGTGCTTAACCTAAATATAGATTCCATGAATAAAGCTTCTTTCTTAGAATTGCACGCCTGTGGAACTCTGTTCCGTTTTCCTGCTTTCAAACTGACTACAATATGGCCGTCTTCAAGTCGAACGTAAACAAATTCTTGATGAGCTATCTCCTTAAATAATCCAATTTACTAAATTTCCACTACTAAATTTCCATTACCACGATATTGTCCCATTGACTACTGTACGCGTATTAACCATTATCCTCGAGTGGTTTCCGGGCTTTGATAAGTAGTAACTCCTCTCTAAGAAAAAGAGTGCATCCTGCACCGAGGATTGATCCTTCAATCTCTACAATTGAATTTTCCCAAGTGTTTCATAACTTATACCTCGCATTGAACGAAACGTTAAATAAATAGATGGATGCAATATTCCAAATAATTCAACTAATTTTACTTTTATAAATGTGTAAGCTGGTGTGAAGGTTATTTATTTCCAAACACTGAGCACTACTACCGCATTTGCATAATCGCATTTCTATTTAAAAAAAATCTTCAATCTAAAGTCTCAGTCATGTCACACATCTCGAACAATAAAATCTCACCCTGTCTCTCTGCTCTGTCAGAAAGAAGAAAAGAAATCCAGGTTTTAAATATCAATCTACTTGATTTAATGTTGCTGATTTTTTTTATTCCTTATGGAATGGAGTACAATGGCATAGTAGATAAAGTACTAGATAAAATTCAGTTGTAAGTTATACCGTTCTGGCGATTGAGGGTTCAATCCTAAGTGCGGGTCACACTCGAAATACAATTGCGAATAACTTAGGACTTCTACCGAGGCATAGCTTTCGAAAAAAAGATTTTGCTATCAACCGCGAAGGTTTCCGTTCGAAATTCCGTGCAGATTCCAGAGTTCGACAAAAAGAAGATTTTAGAGTTTGATAAAAAAATTCCAGAGTTCGAAAAAAAAAAAAAATTCTCAGAGTTTGACAAAAAGGTTCCAGATTTCGACAAGTTACACTTGAAGAAAGTTAGAGATTACCTTGATGGAAATATTTGTCAGATAACACCCTGGATTAGAACAATAGTTAGAATAATCCAAGCAATACGAATGATCCATGTAGGTGTCACTCGTTTCAGCACGACACAGACACGTCATTACGAGGACACACGGTGAACGCTTGTACATCTCCTACATCCACACTGTTGCATACACACACATAACAACACCACTTATATTGTTATATTCATTGAAACTGAACGGACTTGCTTCTCCCGCACATTTCACTTCTGCAAAGCAAAACAATGTGTGTCAATAAAAAGATTAAGTTTAATCTGTTCTCTCATCCTACAAAGAGCGGAGATTCAACACTATAAGTGCTATTTGTAGTATTTTTATGGAAACTGCACCAGACAATGCATGAAGCCACTTGATGTAAAAAACTAAAAAAGAAGACGAGATGCCTGCTTACTTTAGCTTTGAAAAGAAAAAAAAGTGGTGCAAATTTATTATAATAGCAAAATTCGGAAAACGCAAAAATCGATTAAAAATGATAT
Source organism: Euprymna scolopes (assembly GCF_053919585.1). Classification (NCBI taxonomy): domain Eukaryota; kingdom Metazoa; phylum Mollusca; class Cephalopoda; order Sepiida; family Sepiolidae; genus Euprymna; species Euprymna scolopes. Next base: position 31,821,869 of record NC_136502.1, read on the forward strand.
CTACTGATTTCTGTATCAATTTCAACTAAAAGCGATGATATCTACTTAATTAGTGTGTTAAAAGTATTTAAATATTACCGCATTATTAATAAAAAAAATAATATTACCGCATTATTAATAAAAAATATTACCGCAAAATTAATAAAAAATATTACCGCATTATTAATAAAAAATATTACCGCATTATTAATAAAAAATATTACCGCATTATTAATAAAAAAAATAATATTACCGCATTATTAATAAAAAATATTACCGCATTATTAATAAAAAAAGTAATATTACCGCATTATTAATAAAAAAATATTACCGCATTATTGTGAACCTTGCACGTGACCTTACACGATCTTAAACCTCTGATCGCGGCCCAGTTATAATCTTAACCCTGGGTCGATGCCCAATTATGACTATCCTAGTCACCGGGTAATTAATTATGTCGACTGGGCAACCAGGTCTGCCAACCGTTGATACGTCGTGTCACCCAGTGAGTCCTCGTCAAGGCGTTGGGGGACTCTTCTCGGTTACACGGTCCTCAAGGCCTGTTCTTCTTGATCTTCTAGCTGGTCGTCCTGTTGACTGGGTGTTCGTTGACGGGAACGGGATCACAAGTGGCAAGTAAAAGAAATAAAGTTACATGAAACAACAGCACATCAGCAAACAAACTCCGGAGGTTGGTTGATATATAATGTATTTAGGAAATTCATAAATGATTATCTACAGACGTATGTACAATTGAAGATTAAATGGAAGCAAGCAATTAGATTTGTGAATGAGCTTCTTGTTGTTGAAATACTCGGTCGGGGTCGCGGACCGTTGTAATTATCGTTAAGGTGTTCTGGCTGGTCTCTTCCTAGGTCCTCTGAATTCTATTACGTTGCAAATTGAGCTCTCTGGCGACCAGCGAGGGGGAGAGAGAAGTTGGGTGGCTGGATTCCTCTACCGAGACCTTTTTCTCTGTCTCTCCAAAGACCTCTCTCTGTCTTCTCTCTTCTTCTATCTCCTTCTATCTGATTAAATCGAGTTTTACAGATCTTATATAGTAAAACCCTTGAATAATGACGACGCCTACGTTCGTCTTCGACCAATCAAATTGATTGATAACAATCCACCTGATTCCTTCTCATTGGTCAATTTGGCCTGTGGCAGGTATTATTTTTCCGCCCCCAATTTCCAAAATCAAATTGACTCCTCCCCAACTTACCTGACTCCGCCTTCTCGATAATGGTTTTTTTCCATATTATCAACTGATAATCAGAGGAAATATTATTTTTTAGCTTGTAATAGATCACCAGCTTTCATCTATTAAAAAATATCCGTTTGATCTTCTTTCCCCTTTGAATTATTTGTTTTGTAAAAACATCCGTGTGATTTTTAAAAGAAATATTCTTTACATGTCAGAATTCCACTTAGCGCCCAAAACAATTTGCCAAAAGACATTTTTAGATAATTCATATTGAAAAACAATTCATGTCGAACCTTGGGCTGACGTCATTAATTCTTTTATCAGGCCTGATCTGTTTCGTGTGTGTGTGTGTGTTTCTCAGATCAAAAACGATCCGACATTTCACCTGTCAAACAACACATTTCAAGCCGACCGACATTTCCAATCTCTGTTTCGGAATATTTTGTGTTGGCTCGTTTAGTTCAACGCTTTGAAGTTTAGCGTGCGATTTCTATTTTTATCCCCCGACCGTATGGTATCTCAACAACAAGATTTTGACACATAAAAATATTAACTAAAACAAAAATTTTTTTTTCTGTAATCGGTGTTCGCCCGGGATTGAATATTACATTCAACACAAAAAAAACGTCACATCGACCCTACTGATCTGATGTGGCCCCTCTTTGGTGTTACATTATTAATAAAAAAATAATATTACCGCATTATTAATAAAAAAAATATTACCGCATTATTAATAAAAAATAATAAAAAAAACACGAGTTTCCGATCTGTATCGTAAAAAAATCAGCACCTTATTTCTTATGTGACATCTAACACAATAACAAGGGAAGCAACTTATGCTAAAAACAAGGCCAAATACACAATTTATTAAAATATTACCAATAGTTACACGCTATTTACCTCCCTTTGACTCTATAGTGTTTTCTAGCCAACTATTTTATTTTTGCTAATTTTCGACCAAAAATGTTTTCTTTAATTTTTTTCTAGCACTATTGTCGTAATTTTTGGATATATTCATTACTGTAACATGACAATTCAATCGATACCTCCTTTCAGTCTCAACAGACAAAGGATACCCCCTGTAGGGGCAGCTGTGCGTGAAATTGTGATGCAAGGATTGCACAATCTTTAACCACACTGCTTCATTCCAGTGGCAAGGAGAAGTCCAGAACGACTAGAAACAATGCCGAGATAAGCGGAGAGCACATACAGCACCTGGAAGATCCAAATGGTCACCCATTTAGTACTGAACAGGTTCAACGTTGCTTAACTTCGATGATTCAGCGGGAACCGGTGTGTCAACGTGATTATGCCGTACATGACAATTAAGTAGAGACCATTGGTTTACTTTCAAATTCAATATTGAAAACAGCCTATCCTGCGTTGACAGAGTACAAAATAGACTTCGTGGCTTAGTGGGGGATGCCCTTTTCTCTACCCTGCAACCTCTCTCCCACAGAAGAGACGTTGCGAGCCTATCCTTGTTTTATCGTTACTTCCATGGTAGGTGCTCGTCTGAACTCCAATCTCTGGTCCCCCCTCGCCAATCTTTCACGAAAAACACCCGTCTAACTGAATCCACTGTGAAAAATTTCCCCCACTCTATATCTGTGCCTAAATCAAAACGTGGATTCCATGGACAAAGCTTCTTTCTTAGAACTGCACGCCTGTGGAACTCTGTTCCGTCTGCCTGCTTCCCACCGGATTACAACTTGGATGTCTTCAAGTCCAACGTTAACAAATTCGTAATGAACCGCCCCCTTAAGTAAACACTTCATCAAATATCCACACTAACGAAATGTACTTGCAATAAGCCTTATCCCTGAGTGGCTTCCGAGCCTTGCTAAGTAGTGATCACTGTGTAAAAAAAAAAAAAAATAGCTGCCGTATTTATTCATGCAAGTTAAAATTTTGTTTCGACAATGCAGGTTGGGATTATCCTTTCTAATAATACTTATTGCGATTACAAACTTGACGTATTCATTACAACCTCAAGGAGTTTGCTTTAAAATAATTTATAAAACTAGAATCGAAATTTGCTACAAGAACAGTAGCAGAAACTCGCTATGAAGCAAATGGACAACTGAAGATATTGTGTATTGAATTAAACAGCTTACTTTGTAGACTTCTATATAATCCTGTTTGTCAGCTGTTTTCATTTGGGAAGTATTTCAATTCGGTTTCCAGTTAACGTCAGCTCATCAGGAGAGAATACGGACAGTTTCAGAGCCTTTCTTTTCTTAGGTACTGCACTTGTAAACTTGTTTAGCTAGTGTTTATACTCGTGGGAAATTATATTTCGGTTCTCAGATAATTTCGTATTTATATCGATAAATATTGCGTAAGAAATTGAGATTTTTAGTATTTTGCAATAGACATAGTATATATATATATTGTGATTTATTTCATTATCCATTTTAAAAAATTAAATGTAATTTTACTCATTTTAATCGCTTTCAATTTTTATTTAAAATTATATATAATAATTATATTTTAGTAGCAGAACCTACATACTTCTGTTTACAAACATTGTATTACTAATAAAAGTTGAGATCTGGCGAATAACTTAATCGAATGGTTTTGTTAATGAAGGAATACAAACATTTGTTTTTCGATGCGACACCGTTCTAAAAAAGAAAAAGAATGGAGATCATATCGAACAAAATATAGCAAGCATGTTTTCCTTCTGTGCAATATGCATCGTTATATTAAAAAAGTTGAAATATTTACTGAATGACTATCGTTTAAACACGGTTAGATACGAATCAATATCTGTACGTCAGTGCGCGTTTTTCAACAAACAAAAAAGCGTCAATATATAATGCGCCCTGTTCATGTAAACAACTTTCTGCTTTAACTCCATTTAAATTATTGAACTTTTATGAAAAAAAAAAAATGCCAGAAACTTGCGTTGCCACAACCAAAACATCTTTAACATAGCGTGTTCACATCATAACATATAGTAATATTATGTTATAGATATATTGATCGATTCAACGTAAACAAGTACACACACATTATATATATATATATATATATATATATATATATATATATATATATATAATACTGCCTTTTAGGCCAAGGTTCTTTTAACCAAAGGCTAAGGGTGAGGTAACCCTGACAGAAACCTCCAGAGGAGCTTAGGCCCTGTAAGCTGCGACATACATGACTCACCGGCGTGTGGAATATGCTCTGGTGGCCACCAACCTAAATCCCAGTCATGTATCAAATGGCGTGATGGGTGGAGAGGGGACCGTAAGCCGTGGTGAAGGAAACCTCTCTAGGAAAAGGAAAACCTTGATATAAAACCTGCGCCGACTGCTGCATCCAATGATGTTGACTTGCTCTTCTTTTGGTTCAATGTGGCAGTTGTTCAGAGAGTGGGATTGTCTCGGTTCAAAGTCTTTCCTCACTATAAAAAGCTTCAAGCACAGCCATTAGTGTAATGAAATACATATTTTAACATCAGTGCGTATCTCGATAACGAAAAGGCTAGCTGTAGCCTAAAACGGCAAACGGACACTCAATGAGGACTGATGTGTATATGGGCGTCAATGGAAATAAAGGCATGTGTTCAGGGCACCACAGCCTGGCCCCGGTCATCAACAGATGTGCAGGACTGTAGAAGGTTCATAGAAGTGACCGTCCGGCACGTGCTGCTAGTGGCGCTCATATCTGCCTCATTTGAGCCAGAGATGCCTTAAGTAATGGCAATAATTGAGAACTTGCCGCCATCATATATATATATATATATATATATATATATATATATATATACATATATATACATATATATATATACATTTATACATGTATATACATATGCATATATATATATACATATGCATATATATACACACATTATATATATACATATATATACATATATACATGTATATACATATATATATATACAGATATACATGTATATACATATGCATATATATACACACATTATATATATATATATATATATATATATATATATATATATATATACTAGCGGGGGTACCCGGCGTTGCCCGAGTGTTTGTTTCCGGGACGGGGGGGAGTTTTAAAAAATGTTATGGTAGGTTAGTAGGAAGGATCAAACCCGGAGTCATGAGTAAAAGTAGGAAAATAAAGTGTGAAAAAAAACAAAAAAACATCTGCAACGTTAACACTTCGGTCACCAAGAAAAGTCCATTCCAGTTGTTTAGGAAAAAAAAAAACGACTACGGTAGCTCGGCGCGAACGTGAAAATATAATGTGAATTGTCCAACACGCTAACCACTACGCCACAGAGCACTGCAGCTTAGT
>NC_136502.1:31829853-31932353 GCF_053919585.1 Euprymna scolopes
AAGGTGAAATATAATTGAAAAAAAAACATATTTCCACAGAAATATACATTATATATATATATATATATATATATATATATATATATATATATATGAGAGAGAGATAGATAGAAAGCGAGAGAGATAGACGGATAGAGAGGCATTGTTAAATTGAAAAAAAAAAACATATTTCCATAGAAATATATATATATATATATATATATATATATATATATATATAGAGAGAGAGAGAGAGAGAGAGAAAGAGAGAGAGAGAAAGAGAGAAAGAAAGCGAGAGAGATAGACAGAAAGAGAGGCATTGTTATAAGGTTTACACCGACTCGCCAAACTTGTTTGCAACTATGTTATCGTTAAATCAATAAAATAAAATAAAAAACATTTTAAGAAGAAAGGGGATGCAATAACACGAACGAATTTCTACTTTTGGAAAGTCAGAAAAATGAAATCAAAGAGAACAAAAGATAAAAACAAAACTTTTCTCAATTCCCAAGAGTTAAAAAGGAAGAGAGAAATACGATTTCTCTCTAAACAATAAATATGTTTCGGATATTTTTTCTTTTAAATGATCATTTTTTTTCATTCTTATCTTAGCGGAATCTTAAAATTAAAAGCCTTTCATATATTTTACTTATTGTATTTTATGCATTTTATTTTTAATTTTATTTGGTGATTTTTTTTTTTTGCGTTTCGTTTGGCTCCAGTTTTCATCTCCCGGACTACAAAATGAACCCAACGACCTTTGAAAATATTACCATTTGCGGAGAAAGAAACTAAAAGAAACGATACACATATGAAAAAAAGAACTCAATACGCCACCCTAAAAAGTAGAGATAAAACAGTAAAAAAAATTATATAACAAGAACTATTTCAAAATAGGTTCAATAATAAAAAAAAAGATTTGGGGAAAAATACAACCTTGTTCATAAACACGTGTATACGTATAAACACATGAAAACATTTGCGTCGTTTATTCTGCGCATGTGTAACATAGCGCAGGTGCACGTATGCAAATGCATGCGTAGTGGGATCTCCGGTGTTGAAAAAAAAAAGGACTATAAAAAGAGAAGGAGAACAATCACGAGAGAGACAAGATAACGTTCGAGATCTTGAGCGAGACGTGGATAATGTTCTAGATCACGTGCGTGACGTCATGGCTGTTGTTGTATATAGGAGTACATATTGGGGACACATTAACGGTGTAGTGAGGGTCAGAAGTTTAATGGGATTAAATTTCCTCGCCCCAAACAAGTAATAAAAAAAGGAATGAGAATGAAACGACACCTTCTTCTGATTTAAATGCACGGCATTTATTTTTTAAACAAAAACAATAAGGTGATTACACAAAGGTAAATAAATGAACAGACAAGGTCGTTTTATTTGTGAATGGTGACTGAGATAATTAAATGTTTTTATGTAAAGAAGAAAACCTGTTCTTTTTCTCCCTTAATTGGCGGAGAGATATACAAGGGTAAAAAGAGTCCATCAGGGTAACTAGTCCATCCCCACATGGAGGAATTAATTGTTGGGCATACGCGTGTTTTACGTTCAAACGCGGACGGGTCGACATTGATGTTTACGCCATGCTGAAAAGGTCGACTGACTCGTTTGGGCGCAAAATGCTCTTTTTATAGATCCAGACCGGCTCCATACAGCATTAGATTCTGCTGATATTTTGGCGTTTTGGAAATTCGTAAAAAAGATTATATTCTTAATTTTTTTTTTCATTGGCTACTTGTGTCACGTGACTTGCTTTCAACTACATCCGCCAAAAATATGTTATTTTTACTTTTGTTATTTTGAGCAAAGTGTGTGGGCGTATTTGAATTTGTGCCATTGCTGAAAGATTATGTTTTTTTTTTCTCAAAATACGCGGGGAAAAATTGCAATGGATATTGGCTCGTTATTTGCGCACGCGTGTGTGTGTTTGTGTGTATGTGTGTGTGTATGTGTGTTTGTGTTTGTGTGTGTGTGCTTGTGTGTATGTGTGTGTGTGTGTGTTTGTGTGTGTGACCGTCACATCAAAGATCTTCGATAGACATCACAAGTGCAGCCGCCACTCGGCGATGAGAGCGAGACTGGATCCGAGACCAGTGAACCATCATTCTGGGTTACGCCGACTTCATCGGACAGCGACACTGAGATTAGCAGCCTTAGGTTTACCGACCCTGAAACCGAGGACGAAAGCAAAGGCGAGGACGAAGCCCCCGCCCCTCCTCTCCGAAGAAGCGCCCGAAGAAAAAGGTCACCGCGTCCTTGCCCTCTCAATGATAATGATATAAGGAGAGAGCTCGGCGAAAATTGTGGGAACGCAGGCTTACCTCTTAAACGGGCTCGGTGTGCGCTTTGCCGATGCAGCGTCATGATGCTGAAAAGTATCCAAGATGGCGCCTGCGACATTAATGCTGTCTCGCAAAATCTCGAGTGCTCTTGTGCACATTTGCAAATTTGGAGGATTCGGTATTTTATAAAAACAGGCCAGATGAGACAGATGTGAAAACGAGTCTACAAAAAGTACTGACGGACGACGCTGCTGCATTGAGCTGAGGTTTTGTGTATTCTTTTTTCGTTGCTACAACACATTGATTCTTATAAACAACTTTCAATGAATTATACATTATATAAATAAGCAGAGAAGTTTTGATTACGAATTTTCCTGAACTCTGTAAAGCAAAGCCTCTCATTTATCGATTCAAACTTATTCAATGCCTCTGCTAATGAATCCCCTTTCATTTTACTAAAATCTCTAAAATATTCACAAACATTCTATGTTTTTCTTATTGCTGTAAATTCTCATTTTGGAACATACATAAAATATCTCATATATGAATATATACTTTCTGAACTCATTATTTTGTTTTGTTTGCCGTATCTCTCGTTTTTCTCACATTTGATTATAAACCCTATAAACCATATTCACTTAAAAACATTCTCTGAACCCAGCTTATCAAGAAATCTCTTATTAAAAAGCACCCTTAAAGTAAATCCCCAAAACTGTGTGGAATAGATCCCTAAAAGTCCTCGCTGCTTCCACTATACACACACGATGGAACGATAAAAGTGTCGCTTAAAGAAAACAACACTACAGATTTATTTGAAAAATTTTATTTAAAAAAAATCAATTCAGGTAGCTTCATTATGTAATAGACCTGACATCTATTCAATGTGGTGGCCTTCAGCCTTAATCACATCTCGATACGGGTTTAGGTTTCCCTCCTGTAGTTTTGTCAGTTGGTGAAGAGAAGCATGTCAGTCATCGATAGTAGTGAAAATTTGATAAATTGGATTACTTAAGCGAGTGGCTCATCAAAAATTTGTAAATGTTGGACTTGAAGACATATTGTAGTCATTTGAAAGCAGGAAAACGGAACAGAGTTCCACAGGCGTGCAGTTCTAAGAAAAAAGCTTTGTTTATGGAATCTACGTTTAGGTTTAGGCACAGATGAAGAGTGTGGGGAATTATTGATAGTGGTTTCAGCTAACCAGGTGTTTTTCGTGAAAGTCAGGCCAGCGTAGATTGGAGCTCAGATGAGCACTTGCCATGAAAATAACGATAAAGCAGAGACAGGTTTGCAACGTCTCTTCTGTGGGAAAGAGGTTCCAGATCAGATATTTATCTGTTTGTCAAATGTTTCATAAATTCGCATGTGTGAATCTTTCACTCCAAGATTTCCCTGATGTTTATATACCTTTACTGCTTTCGTCATCTCGTTTGCTATTACTTTTAGAACTTGATCGTTTAGCAAACGGTAACGATTATCACCCAAAACTTTGAGACAACCGCTTACGCGTTCTGGATCTCATTTTATGTAAGTATATTGACTTGTACATTCATGCTTTATGACGTCATCCATTTTAAACAAATAGATTATTGTAAAAATCATTATTACCAAGTACTGAAATAAAGAATCTTCAAATATGTTATACTACAAGAGGTTCCTAAACATAACATTTATTTAATTTTCCATACAAATACACTTATTTTGAAAAATCCTTCTGACACATTTAAATTAGACTGAAACCTAAAACCAAAAAATATATAGATTTTTTGGACATCTGGTCTCACTTTGAATTTGATTTTCACAATGTTTCGGTCGATGAAACCACCGACTCCTCTCAGGAATACTTCTGTCGACTCGGGAATCTGAACGGAATTTCCAATAGAACCCTTTAGTTACTTCACAAGGGTAGTATGCTCTCGTTCCGTCAGTCATGCCTGGATATAGGCCATAAGTTATTCGCAGTTATATTTTTCGGTCGCCCACACTGGGAATTGAACCTGCAATCTTCAGGAGAATATCACTTTTACAAATAATGTGTTCCAAGTACTTTAACTATTGCGCCATGGGTCCTTACGGACAGGTGCTGTTCTCATTTTAGGAGCCTTAAACCTGTTTTATTTCTAGTTGTAAATATCACTCTAAATTACTGATAATTATATATATATATATATATATATATATATATAGGATTGATATGTAGTTTGCTTGAAGCATTGTGTGGGATAGGTATGTAAAAGAGATTTAGAAGGCTGTCACAATGCGAGGAATGAATTATAGTCGCTGTTGGTAAGAAGAGACGAGAACAAGTGGCGATTTACAAATCAATAAGTACATATATATATATATATATATGTTTTATTATTATTATTTTTTTTATATATATATTTATTCAGTTGTATGGTAAAATGTCTTACTTGTTTTCATGCGACGTGTTCCATAATAATTTCGGAAAAAATTCCCTTTTCAAATGGTGTGCGTAACAGGTCGATTCAAAGCATGCTGGATGGAGGGCCGGAAGTTGTGTAGCTATGTGAGGCCTCGGGCCAAATGTGAGTAGGGGATGTATGTATGGTATGAGGCCTCACATAGCTACACAACTTCCGGCCCTCCATCCAGCATGCTTTGAATCGATCTGTTACGCACACCATTTGAAAAGGGAAAAATTTTCCGAAATTATTATGGAACACGTCGCATGAAAACAAGTAAGACATTTTACCATACAACTGAATAAATATATATATATTAAAAAAAAAAAAAAAATAATAATAATAAAACATATATATATATATATGTACTTATTGATTTGTAAATCGCCACTTGTTCTCGTCTCCTCTTACCAACAGCGACTATAATTCATTCCTCGCATTGTGACAGCCTTCTAAATCTCTTTTACATATATATATATATATATATATATATATATATATATATATATATATATATGTATGCATATATGATGATTATTTACTTATTACTGCATACATTATCTATTATTTATAATTAATGGTTCTCATATCGTGTTAAATTCTATACTAGTCTACTTAATAACGACACACAAGGTGAGAACAATATTCCGAAGAATAATACGAATAACCAATCCTCATCTCAAAAAATTAGGAAGGTAACTTAAAATTAACCTGCAGTTAAATGAACTGGTAAACAGCAAAAAAAATATCGATGACTCGTTAAGGTTTATATTTATTAAGGTTTAATTTATTTTTTAGTATAGAAACGTGTATTACAAGTATATATCAGAAACTTCGTGTGTAATGCTATGATGAATTATTTGAATTATTCGGACATTTATTCTTACTTTCACAATGTTCTGGTGATTGTAACCGCCGATATTCTTCAAGTGCATCGTTACGAACTTGAAATTGGAAATCGTTATGTAAAACACGGGAGAGTTTCTTTGCAACTCAATAACTTCACAAATTGATATTGTTTTGCTCAACTTTCAAATATCAGCATTGGATCGGAATGCCTGCCTATGTTCTACAAGATATCTGAAAATATAATTTAACGTGGTCGAAAACTTGAATGTACTGTTTTTAAATCCCCAAAACAGTAGTCCATAGTAAACAGCACATGATCCCTGAAAACGTTAAACTATTGTGAGTTCGAGAAATGTGTGTGTGTGTGTGTTTGTATGTTTGTGTGTGTGTGAGTGTTTGTATGTTTGTGTGTGTGTGCGCGTAAATTGTGTTCAGCCACAGGAATATGTTACTTCATTTTATAGATTGCTATTGTAGCTCGATACTACAAATTATCAGCGACGAGACTCGAAACCCAGACGGCAGAATACTACAAATCGTGACCAGTAAGAGCTAATACAAATGTAAAACATACATAAAAAGATGATGCGCCTGTTGTGTAAAGTTGAATTAACTTGAAATGAGCCGTTTTGACTTCATCGTCAGTACAGAGAACTGGTTCAACGTTCATTTAGATGTGTGCTTGTGTGTATGTTTGAGTTTGTGTATGCGTGAATGCGTGAGTTCGTGTGTGTGTGTGTGTGTGTGTGTGTGTGTGCAGTCTTCTTACGATGTTTACAATCTTCCATTATTTGCCTGGACACACGCTGACAAATGCCGTGGTTAGTAAAGTGGTTCGCAATTTTCAATAGTTAAATTACGGATTCTTCATCATCTAGAGAAATTTTCTGTTTTCTCAAAAATTGTATTAAATACGCTTGATTTATGGACGTAAAAGAAACGGGAGCTGCGGGGCGTACGCTGGAACTGAAGCCCTTGATGTGGGACGACAAAGAATTCTGATCGCACCGTAAATCGATTGTAGTGCGGCGAAATTTTTGTTTGACCATTGTTGAACAGAAGATCGATATTAAAACATGGAAGATAAAACATCGAAGCGGTATATATATTTTGCGCGCGCACACACACATATGAATATATATATATATATATATATATATATATATAAAGAGAGAGGGGGAGAGGAATACACTTATATATATATATATATATATATATATATATATATATATATATATATATATACACGAGTAGTTTATGAAAAGTTTAAAGCATTTAAAAACTTAAAAGACATTAGGGACTTTTGATAATCTATTTTTAGTCCTTATCAAGGGCTGAACACTTGCTCTGGCGTCGTTGAAGTCCTGTAGAAGAATTCTACTGTTTTTCGAATCAAGAAACCACTTAACAGCAACCTTGTATAATAAAAGAATCTGTAGCAGTCTTAAAAGTCTACCAAAAGCAAGATAATTTACTCTTCCCTGATTAAACGCCTTAAAAATTGGTACAAACCTGTTTTTGTGCAACTTGTGAGGTCCCCTGCAGTCAAAAAGAATGCAGAAATAAGAAAATAAAATGGTTGCATTTGTATTTTAATATGAAAATGTAATTCTTCCGGTTTGAAATAAAGAAAAAGCTTGATTTTTCAGAGATTGGACTGGTTTTCAATTTGGACGTTGGAGTAGCAAGTTTTGTCAGTAGAGCGTCGTGTTTTGGAGTAGTGAATTTTGACTAGAGTATCGAGTTTTGGAGTGAAGGGGTTTTAGCAACACTTTCGGGTTTTGAGTAGTGAATTTTGACAGAAGTGTGTCGAACTTTACCCCAAAAATTGTTAGCTGGAAGTATAGAACAGTAAACACTTAAATGCTTCAACCAAATATATTAAACTTAATCTATATGAGCGAAATAGGTATCCATCCCAAATGAGGACACGATTTTCAAATATGCTTCTGTCGTATCATAGGACTTAATATATACTGAATTTAATTAATTTGAAATACACAATCCACACGATTATAATCTACGTCTTAAAAGCCGCCATATTGGAAATAACGGAAGAAAATAAAAACAGAATCAATTTAAAATTTGGTTTCAGATAAATAGACTTTTTCGATTTGTGCGATCAATACTATAAACAGTAGTTGACATTCGTCGGCAACAATTTTAGAAGCGCCTATTGGAAACACAAGTTTCTGTTTCTAAAGACATAGAAAATACTTGGTAAAATTGAATGACATACAGATTTAAGTATGAAAATTGTATTGGAAGCATATTTATGCTAATGGAGGATTAAACTTGCTCCACTTTAGATATAAGATTGAAGATTACCATAAGTACTATATATATATATATATATATATATATATATATATATATATATATATATATATATACCGTAGGTTGGGACAATTGCGTCAACAAGCTAAGCGTGCTCTTTTGGCAACCACGCATATAAAGAGCACTTTTTTTTTAGTTGGCACAATTACCCCCCCCCCGGATTTGGCGCAATTACCCCAATGTACGATATATATATATATATATATATATATATATATATATATATATATATATAGGTTTTACAATAAAGTCGAAATGTTGATTGGATGTGTGACTTGGTTTGCTCCTTTTTGTATATCCCTATATCGTCGAAATACTATTTCTATTATTCTCAGCATATGTACACCACCCCCAGCAAACCCACTGCTATTGAAATAAATCTACCCATAATTCCATTGAGTTTCTCACACAAATTCCTGAATATGTGTAAATAAGTATAAGAAAAATTAAAGTTAAAACACTGCGGACACTTTCAGAAGGAAAAAAATGCTTGGACCATACAGCCGTACCTTCGAGGTATATAAAAAAAGATAATACGAAAAATTGGAAAAATAAAAAAAGGTATTACAAAACAGAAGCCTTCTGCTGTCTTTAACAATGTCTGTTTAAATAATGCTGCCTACATATACGCAATATATAAATATATATTTATATATAATATATATATATATATATATACATTGCATACATATTTATATAATATATACGTGCGTATATGTATACACACACATACACACACATATATATATATATATATATTTCATTCTATATATGTTATATATAAGCGTTATTTTAACGAGAATTGATTCTCAACACGCAGGAAATTCTCATCAGTATGCCCCGTATTTAAAAATGCAGGTAATAGGTCATTTCTTTCTCAGTACAGAACAATGAGTTTCCTATGCGTCATGAGTAAGTTGCTGGAATCCGTGTTAAAAAGAGTAGTAGTCAACCACCTTAGCAAAAATAACCTTCTTAGTGACATGCAATATTGCTTCTGTTCTGCTACATCATTTGCAGATGTGCTTACAGTTATATCTCATAGGATTAGCGAATCTCTAAACGGAGGTTTCCTTTTTATGGCAATAGCTCTTGGTATATCAAAGGCGTTGTATAGGGTATGGTATAAAGGTCTACGCCTCAAGATCTCCAGCTACGATATAGCTGAGAATGTCTTCTCAATTATTAAATCATTCCTCTCTGACAGGTTCATAAATGTAGTGGTTGATGTCCAGAAACGAGAAGCTCACAGTATTAATGCTAGACTTTCTCAGGGGTCAACCCTGGGACCAACTCTCTCCCCGATCTACATCAATGATCTTCCAAATCACATCCTAAGATCATTCATAGATATTTATGCTGACGAAACTACCATCTACAGTAACACTTCAAAGGCTATAAATGACCAAGTTCTCTCCGATTCTTTTTCCCTCTGATCTTGAGCATGTGGTACAACGGGGAAAGAGGTTACTGGTTTATTTTAATGCATCTAAAATCAAGCTTCTATCTTTCCATCATCAACGCTCTGATCCCCGTCTGGCATCAATTAAAATGAATGGCTCTCGTTTTAGGGATGCTCTATGTTTTGAAAACTTCCTAGGTCAGATTTTTACTCCAAATCTGAAATGGTACACGTACATCAAATCTGTTGCCAAGGTCGCTGAAAAAAAATGGTGGGATCATTCTACCGCTCCAATAGATCACTGCTCATGCAATTCTGTACCTCTATAAGAAACAAGTACGTCCAAGGATAGAGTACTGTTGCTACACCTTGGCAGGATCTGCTAGAAACGTTTTATCCCACTTTGACAAAATTAAAAACAGACTTCGTAGCCTAGTGTGGGGTGCCCTTTTCTCTTTTTGCTGTAACCTCTTTCGCACAGAAAATACGTTGCGAACCTGTCTCCGTTTTATCGTTATTTTTATAGCAAGTGCTCTTCCAAGCTCGCCTCTATGGTCCACCCCCGTGTGCCAAACTTTCACGAAAACACTCGTCAGCTAAAAACACTATCAATAATCTCCCCCACTCTCATCTCTGCCTAAAGCTAAACGTAGATTCCATGAACAATGTTTCTTTCTTAGAACTGCACGCCTGTGGAACTCTGTTCCATTTCCCTGCTTTCTAGCTGACTACAATATGGTTGTCTTCAAGTCCAACGTGAACAATTATTGATGTGTCGTCTCCTTAAGTAATACAATTTACCAAATTTCCACTACTAACGATTACTATGATCCTGTTGTATTAACTACCGTACACTCATGAACCCTTATCCTCGATTAGCGTCTGGGCCTTGATAAGTTGTAATTCCTGTGTGTACCCTGTACTGAAGATTCCCGAAAGGATCAAACTCTAGTGTCTGTGGGTATTTAATTATTATAGTAAAAAACAATTATATATATATATATATATATATATATATATATATATATATATATATATATATATATATATATATAAAAGTGAACGTTTCTGTCTGTCTGTCTGTCTGTCTGTGTACATTTCCCTACGCAATAACTCTGTCAATTTTTAGTCTACAGACTCGAAATTTGAAATACCGGGTACTGAGATTTGGAAAAGTCGATGTGACGGGTGTCAGCCAGAAATTTGGCTGTTAAAGGGTCAAATTTCAACAATTTGACCTTTAAGAACTCTACCAAACTCC
The DNA here is from genome assembly GCF_053919585.1 of Euprymna scolopes. Taxonomy (NCBI): domain Eukaryota; kingdom Metazoa; phylum Mollusca; class Cephalopoda; order Sepiida; family Sepiolidae; genus Euprymna; species Euprymna scolopes. The sequence goes on from NC_136502.1 coordinate 31,840,408, forward strand.
TCCGACAATTTTGGGTCTAGACATTTTAAAATTTAGATATAGGTTCCTTGAACATGGATCTAACTTAATAAAGTGATTTGAGCCCGAAACAATAAATTTTAAGGGATCATAATAGGGGTCAAAGTTTTAAAAAATAAACCATTTTGTTTGTTTTTTTGCTTTTTTTTTGCACAGCATACACCTCCAAACACCCGAGCAACGCCGGGCACCCCTGCTAGTATATATATATATATATATATATATATATATATATATATATATATACGTATAAAAGTGAACGTGTCTGTGTGCGTCTGTGTACGTTTCCCTACACAATAACTCTGTCAATTTTTAGTCTACAGACTCGAAATTTGATATACAAGGTACTGAGATTTGGGAAAATCGATGTGATCCGTTTTTGGTAAGAAATTTGTCGATTAAGGGGTTAAAGTTCAACGATTTGACCTTTGAGAACTCTACCAAACTCCTCCGACAATTTTGGGTCTACGCACTTGAAATGTTTGATATAGGTTCCTTGAACATGGATCTAACATAATAACTTGATTTAAGCCCAAAACAATAAATTGTACGGGGGCATAATAGGGGTCAAATTTAAAAAAAATGACCTCCGCGGTCTCTTCCAAATTACAATTTCTGGTCTAAATATTTTAAATTTTACATAAAGGCTATTCAGAGATAGGACAAACTTTTTCATCAGTTTGGGTCGAAAATCTTTAGTTACCAATATATAAATGTATGTATGTATGTCTGTTTGCATGTCTGTTTTAAACTTTCAAGAGAGGCGACGGATTTTACCAAGATAGTATCGTTTTAAAGTTCGACCTTTCATACGACAAATATCGAAAAAACATTAATATCTTCCCCTTCAACTAGGCACTTTTCTACAGGGGGGGGGTCACATTTTTCGCCAATATTTTTTAAAGTTATCCTCTCCTTCTAGCCTTAATATTTAAAAATGTCGCTTCCGGTTTGGCGGTGGTCGTAACAACATAAACGTTAGGTTTTACCCCGTTCTTTTCCTCCTTTGCGGTACGGGTTCGAGCCTGCCTTTCTACTACAACTTTTTTTTTTTTGCTCAACATACACATTCAAACATCCGGGCAACGCCGGGATGAAATGTTAGTATATCTATAAAAGTGAACGTGTCTGTGTGTCTATCTGTGTCTGTGTGTCAGTGTACATTTTCCTTCGCAAGAACTCTGTTAATTTTTAGTCTACAGACTTGAAATTTGATATACAGGGTACTGAGATTTGGAAAAATACAGGTGATCGGTTTTCGGCCAGAAATTTCGCTATTAAGGGATCAAAGTTCAACCACTTGACCTTTGAGAACTCTACTAAACTCCTCCGACAATTTTCGGTCTAAAGACTTGACATTTTAGACATAGGTTCCTTGGACATGAATCTAACTGAATAACTCAATTTGAGCCCAAAACAATATATTTTAAGAGGTTATAATAGGGGTCGAAGTTAAAAAAATTGACCGTTTTTTTTTTTTGCTCAGCATACACCTTCAAACACCCGGGCAACGCCGGGCTCCCATGCTAGTATCCATATATATATATATATATATATATATATATATATATATATATATATATATGGAATCATCATTATGACATGCCGGTTCTCGTCAGATTCCCCAAGTTAAGCAATGTTGAGCTTGGCTAATATTAAATAAATGACCATCTGGAAATTTTAGGCGCTGTATGTGCTCTCCGCTTATCTCAGCATTGTTTTCAGTTGTCCTGAATCTATACATGCCATTGGTATTTAACAATGTCGACTCAAAAGAGATGTTGTTGGAAACTTGCGCAACTCTTGCCACAAAAAATTCACGCGCAGGCACTCTTACAGTGGGTACCCATAGTATGTCAAGACAGAAGGAAGTCACTATATATATATATATATATATATATATATATATATATATATATATATATATATATAAACAAGCTATATTGATTTCCAACGGTGCATTTTCAAGTAAGTTTTCGTTATAATACCTTTACTTTATGTATCATTTTAAAGAGCGTTTTTCGTTCTATCTAATCGTTTAAATTACAATCGTTTGAAAACAATATGCCTTCTTTACAGAACGTTGAATACAAGATGGGGGGAAAAAGGCAAATTGGTGCAATTTTCTTTTTTCAATTCAAGCTAGGTCGAAAAGCTGCTGAACAAGTTCGCGATATAAATGAAGCGTTTGCCGGAGGAACGATTACTGATCGAACATTTCGTGGAGGCGACGAAAGTTTTAAAGGTGATGAATTAAACGATTTCTTCCCACTTGAAGAGGGTTGGAAAGACGAAAAACTTGATAAGTGGACGCCTCACATATTTAACAAGTAAAAGAAACACCGCTATGCAGTGTCATCTTCCCTTCTATTACGCAACAAGAACGACTTTCTCGAGCGGGTTGTAACTTGCGAAGAAAGGTGGGTTCTTTACGACAACCAGCGACGCTCTGATCAGTGATTATATGCCGATGAAGCTCCACGACACTTCCCAGGGCCAGAGTTGCAAAAAAAAGACCAAAAAAACAAAAACAAAAAAAAAAACGGTCATGCTGACTGTTTGTTGGTGTATGGCCGGTCTTATCCATTGCGGTGTTTTTACTGCAGGCAAAGCCATTACGGCAGAGAAGTATTGCCAACAAATGAATGAAATGCATCAGAAACTTCGACAACAACATCCAGCATTAGTCAACAGATAATGCCCAAATTCTCCTCTACGACATGCCTGACCACATGCTGCTAAACCGACCCTGTAGAAGTTGAATGAATTCGGTTACAGAACTCTGCCTCATCCGCCATAATCTCCAGAATCTTACCTACCGACTACCGCCTTTTCAAGTATCTTGATATCTTGCGTGCATAAGAAATGCTTCAAACACCTAAACGATATCAGAAACACTTTCAGCGATTTCATCGCCACCAGAACGCAAGATTCTTAAAATTGCTGGCATAAACACACATGTTTTGCGTTGGCAAAAATGTGTTGATTCAGATGGTGCTTATTTCGATCAATAAATTTTAATGTTAAAAACCGAAAGAACTTTCCTGTCAACCTGATAGTATAAAATATACTTCCTTACAATAAATTACACAAAAACATTTGTGCTTTATTTTCGACTCAATTAATTAGGCTATATATGTATATGTGTGTATGTACATATTATTATGTGTTCGTATATATACTTTTGTGCTTAGCAACACCATTGTGTGTGCTGTTGTTGTTGTATGTGTGTGTGTGTTCCTAGTGGAAACACAGGTAGCCTGGGGTCGCCGAAGTTCACAAATACAGATCGTGCTAATTGCTTGTCCAACTCAATTTATGCGCAAGGCCTGTCCGCCATTTTAGAATGTCTACCTTCATTTCAACGGCCATTATTTTTAACAAAAATAAAACAAAAACAAAAGAAAACGAGCAAACATACAAAAATAAAATAAATGGAATGAAGCAAAGGAAAAACACGAAAGAAAAAAAAGTGCTTCAAAACCGAAAATAAAAATAAAGTACAAACACAAACAAGATAGAAATATACAATGAACTCAACTTCAAGAAAAGTTTTGTTACAAAACAGACCTAAAACATGTTTTCACTTTTTTTCTTTAAAAAAAATATGGCGGCTAAACAAAACGAAAATCATAGCAAACGATTAAAAAAACGAATTTGCGATAAATTCTCTGCAAATAGTTTCTGGATTAAAGATTGATTGCCTTTTCATTTATTCTATTTGATCTTATATCGCTTTCCATAAACTACTACTACTACTAATAATAATAATACCACTACTACTATTACTACTACTAATACCACTATTACTACTAATACCACTACTACTACATAACTTTTTTAAACTCACGAGCAATTCTCACACTTGCAATTATTAGCGATTGATTACTGACAATGTGTTCCTCGGGTGATAATTATCTCCGGATTTTTTGTGCTCTTCATCTCTTTTCCTTATGATTGCAAATGAAATTATCTGATCGCAACAGCCGCTTACCATTGATTTCTCGCTTGTAATTGCCATTGGTCTTTAGTACAAATTTATATGTTATATATTATTTTTAATAGTATTTATATATTCATGAATAGTTCTTATACAGGACAGCGTCAGCGATTGCTTACTGGCAGTGGTTTATGATGTTCTCTGCTGGAGTTGATTTTCTCCCTTTCCCTCATATATATATATATATATATATATATATATATATATATATATATATATATATATATATATATATATATATATATGGGTTGAACAAAATAAGAGAAACACCTTACATTTTGGGCATCCATATTTGAACGTGTTTTAAACAATGAAATCTTGACATATTTTAATGCTTTTCTTTGTTTATTATTTATGTCATATGATATGCTTTATTATTTATGTCATATGATATGCTTTATTATTTATGTCATATGATATGCTTTATTATTTATGTCATATGATATGCTTTATTATTTATGTCATATGATATGCTTTATTAAAACAAATTTCTTTTACAGATATTTAAAGATAGAAAAAGCTTTTCCTATAAAAATGGCAAACCCTACGGACTTGTAAAAAACCCAAATTATATATATATATATATATTTTCAGAATGTGAGAGATTATATATAAATATTTCCACAGCCAAACAAAGTCGCAGCCTAGAAGAGCCAGGCCAGCCAACAAACCGGAAGTTAAAGACTCGAGTTTCACTCTCATTTGAGCTCATTCGTTAAACATATCCTAACCCGGGATTTGAAATGCAAGATTCGAGATGCAAGAGGCTCGGGTTTCGAATCCCGGGTTCGGATATTATTTTCTGATGAGCTCAATTGAGGGCGAAATTCGAGTTTTTGATTTCCGGTTCGTTGGTTGTCACAGTTGTTGTATGCTGCGACGTTGTTTGACTCTGGAAATAATTATTTATATATGTATATATATATATATATATATATATATATATATATATATATATGAGAGAGAGAGAGAGGAGAGGTGGGGAAGAGGAAGAGATATTCGTACTAAATACATCTATATAAACACACTGAAGTGCGTATCACTTGCTGGCCCGCTTGCAATTATAAGCTATTATTTATAATAGTTTGATTAAAAGTAATTAACTTGTAATAATTATTAAACGTTTACTCAATGACACTTTTCACGTGCGGCTGCGTTTTAATAATCAATGCGAAATAACGAAATTCAAGTTTACTTCTCAAATTATTTCGAGCAGGAAAATTATTCAGTTCCCTCTCTCCTGTCTCAATTTAGTGCAATTGCTAGAAAACTAAACTTCTGCCTCTTCTTTTCCTCATTACTTCAAACGTAACACGGTTCTATAGTAATAAACTTATAAAATCCTCAAAGGTCGAACTATTTGATCGTTCTATGAAATCCAATGAAGGATTTTTTTTTCTTTTAATATAGATGGCAACAAGTAAGGAGAAAGTATAACATAATTTTGTTAGTGTAAAAAAATAACATGTTTTTATATAAACTTAAATTTTGTCCGCTTACTATTCATTTTTTCCTGTTATATGAGTGTTAAATTATGTTAGATTTTATGTAGTGTGATCATGCAAGACATCACGATCACTCGTTTCAGCTAATAATTCTTGAAAATTATCCATAGCAAATGAGTCGACTCTAAAAAGAATTAAAGAAAGGTGGGATGATTTACTATATAAAAAAAGGATAGTTTCAAAATTTTCTATTAATACGAAACCAGGTTTAAGCACAATGTCAGATATTAATGTGCTGAAAATATCGTTCCCATAAAGGGGTCACCTGGATTGAGACAAAATGAAATTTGCCTCAGTCTATGAATATTTATCCTTCACTGCCTGGGTACAGAAAAATGGAGTGTGCTATTAGAATACATACGACGTGGCAAAAAGCTTAAAGAACAAATGCTAGATAAAATCACTTTTTATAGTTAAAGTAATATTGTCCGTTTTCTGATACAAGTTGGTGTAAGCGTTGTTAACTTCTTGGCTTTCCAAAGCTGTAAGCATATGGATGAATCAAATGATTTTTTCGTAGTGTACAAAGATGCTTTTAAGTGGAATACCTTGCTAATTACTTGTGTCTTTGAGCTAGCTTACGACTTGAATGTAGTCCATGGTAAACAATCCTAGCCAAATACCAATTTGTTTCCTGAGCAGATTAATGTCAATGGCTTTTTGTATCATTTTGAAGAAAATTTGGTATAATACGTTACAAGCATAAAAAAGTAGGTTTATTAGTATGTGGATTGTTACGTCTCTCACGTCTTCGTTTTTATAAAGGATGATAATTGACATATTGTACTGGTTGTTTGCCATTTTGCCATTTTTTAAACGCTTGTTTATAAACTGGTGAGAAGCGATTGGTTCACATTTACTTTGGAAAATGTCTGTCGTAATCACATTTCGTAGAGATGTATTTCTGTTAAGTCGCTTGATTGCATACTGTACTTCAGTTATGTGAATACCAGCTCTCTTGCTGTCTGTAAAGGGATAATCTGACATATCTGATTTTGTAGAGCTCGGTGTAGAACTTCACATTTACTGATTCGATGCACCCGTTCAGACTCGAAAGACAAAGGATACCCCCTGTAGGGGAAGCTGCGCATGTTATTGTGAGGCAAGGGTTGTGCAATTCCAACCACACCTTTCCTGAATCGGCACTGTTTGGGTCTAGTGGCAAGGAGAAGTCCAAACGACTGGAATCCAATGCCGAGATAAGCGGAGAGCACATACAGCACCTGGAAGTCTCAAATGGCCACCTATTTAGTACTGACCAAATGCAAATTATATATTTCTTTGTGATATTTAGATTATTCATCTTGAGTGTCAATCGCACAACGTTTCAGTCGATGTAACCTCCGGCATTTTTCAGATTCTATGGAGATTCCCAAGTGGGGTTCTTTCTGCCATGACAGAAAATTACTCACACCTTAGAGTACTCAGCATCTCTAAAAAACAATTATTCGTCCATGCATGAAGTATTGTTGTTAATTCGCGGTCTGTGCATCTCCCACTTGCCCCTTAGGATCCAAAAAAGTCTCCAATCTAATATGTCCCGCATAATCAACCATACTCCAACATCTGTCCCATCGTTGCAATGTTGCATCTAAGTGTCTATTTTACAAACATTTTAATGAAATATGCTCTAATGAACTCATTGCATCTGTACCCCCGACACACATGACAAGTAGCAAACTACTGTCATTTACTACAGAGACGCCTAGATGCCGGGAAGCCTTCTATAATAGGTTCCTCCTTAGAACTGCTTGAGTTTGAAATTACCTTTCTGTTTCCAGCTTCCCTGACATGCAGAAGTAAAAATAACGAATATCTCTTTCATTTTCTTACATGTCACATGAAAACATGGTATCCAATAGTAAGCATTACGTTCCAGTTGCAATATTCTTTCGATAGGATGATGAGAGTAAAGTAAACATTTACCACGACCAAAACGTTGTGAAAATAGCAGTAAAGATGAAAACAGTAGCCGAATATATAACGTAATAATAATTATCAATGTCCATCATAAAAATTGAGAAACGTAATAGATTTTTAACAAGTAGTGGCAAAATTATAAAAGTATGTTGTGCAGTCGGATCAGAAAAGGGAACGCTGAAATTGTGAAAACATTGGAGACTAAAGTTTTTTTTTGTTGTAACGTCTTTTTGGAATTTGAAAATTAGTTTTAAAGATTATTCAACAATTTCTGACATCGATAAAGACATCTGATCGAAGGTGCTGACGCCAAACATGCAGTTTTCTAGACCTTCAGATCAATCGTTTAACTCTGATGTCGCGGCACACGTAGATCATACATACCCACATACAGACAATTCATATATATATATATATATATATATATATATATATATATATATATATATATATATGAGAGAAAGAGAATCGAGCAAGGGTTGTTTAAAAGTAAAACATACATAAGTACATTTGAATAAAATGGCCTTAGAGTATATATATATATATATATATATATATATATATATATATATATATATATATATATATATAAGTGGCCCAATATTATGATTTGCAGAAGTAATTATCTTTACTGGTATAAGTTGGCATTAGGCATTTGCAAAACTTTATATTCATATATTATTATTTGTCATGTATCAACATAACATTTGATATAAGTTGATATACTATTTTATGTATTGATTTTCAATGTTGATATTAGATAGGAAGTTATGAAAATATATGTGGAGATTAAGTTCTACTAATTTTTCTGCGTTTCAACTTCGTAAGAACTAGTCAGGCTAATGCATGCAATTGATGTTACCGCTCATGTTCACACATACACACACACATACGTATATATTAATATAAACATATTATTGAGTTATTGGCTAATCATTCAGAATCTTTATTATATCCGCTTTTGTTTTCAGCAGCCAATAGCCGGGCTTTTCTTATATAAAATCGGATGACTTTTATTTTACCTTCTCTTTGTTCATTTTTAGAGCCGGTGTGCCAATCTTCTTTTCCTATTAAAAGATGATCTTGTTTTGAACATGAGTGTGTTTAGATAATTCTCTTATTTGTTTATATAATAGGTGTTATATTAGTGTAGTTTTTTTTCTGAATTATATATATATATATATATATATATATATATGATAGTAAAAAAGAGATATGCCAGAAATCGAATCACTTGTCAAAATCGAGAGAAAATTACGGAACCGACAAAGGTAAGCAAGACTTCGAACACTGAAATAACCGTTTATTCAGCAACTAAACACATACATGGATTTTTGGACGTTGACCAAAGGTGATTTCTTCTGACCCTTCTATTTTGGGATTAATGATCGCGGTTCTCTCCTTTCCATCGTTGGCAAACGAAAATGGCCACTCCATTTCAGCTAAACCTCTTGCCCTCAAGAACAGACACATTCTGTCAGTGCCTCCTGTTTAATGGTCAAGATGTTTAAACTGATTTACCAACCATCGATCTACTCTACTGACCCTTTGTCTCTTCATACACACACATATATACACAGAATTGCACGCACATATACATATATCTATATATCTATAAAATTGAGAATGTTTGTGTGCGTGAGGACACTTCTCAACCTATAAACTCAACGAAATTTTTTATCTACAGACTTGGAATTTGGTATATCGTGTATTCAGGCATGTGAAACACGTTTTAATCGGTTTACATCCGGAAAATGTGCTGCTACGTGGTCACAGCTGAAAAATTGTTCCGTGGGCATCATCGAATTTTATCTGTTTTCTAACTGTTTCACAAATGCACATACGGGGTTGTAAAACATGGCAACGTCCTTGTGTTAAGTATAGATTTGTTTAAAAACACTTTTTAAAGAACATGTCAAGCTGGCCTAATGGTTATCGTACTTGACGCACTGTCTTTAAGTTTTAGTTTTGATCCCAGCCCGAGTATCTTTTTTATTTACAAGAAGGGACCGGTTAAAAAGAACAACATAATACTCGCATGCACATGTCTCAGTTTCTTTCATTTTTTTTTTTTTACTTCATTGTTTTTAAGGAATTTGACCTTACGTTTAATACCTGCGGTATTTCTGTTTAAAATAAATATTAATTCTGCATGAATTAAAATATAATATTTATGCGTATTTTCCAATAGCAGTCTGCCAGTATATATAAATAGAAAAAAAAGTGAATAATATATATCTAGAGACAGTATTATATAATGTTTACTCAACCTTCAATGTTGAAAATGATAATCTCTGCCGGTTGAATGCTTTTAATCTAATCTATAATATAAATATCACCTGTCTGTTTAAATGTATGTATGTATGTATGCATGCATGTTTCGACAGATGCAACGGATTTTCACAAGATCGGATCATTTTGAAGCTCATCGTTTCGGACGACAAATTAAAAAAAAAATGCCCAAAAACATTAATTCCTTCACCCCCAATTGGACACTTTTCTACAGTGAGGGGTCGCTTTTTTGCCGATATTTTCAAAAGTAATCGCCTCTTTTCGATTGTCTAGCTTTAATTTAAACCTACGTCACTTCCGGTTTGTCGATGGGCGCAACGGCTAACGCGTCACGTTTTTAGTTCACTTTCTTTTCCTCCTTCGCGGTACGGGTTCAAGTCTGCTTGCCTACTACCACTTTTTTTGTTTCAACTAACACCCTTACACACACCTCCAGTTTCTTTTCCGCCTTCGCGTCACGGGTTCGAGCCTGCCTGCCTACTAGCCCTTTTTTCTCAACAGACACCTACAAACACTCGGGCAACGCCGGACAACCAGGCTAGTTGCAAACTGTACAACCTCGTATTTAACCGCCATCAATTAAACAAGATAATTTAAAGTTGTTATTATGTCAAGTCGGAGGACATATACATTTATCTTACTCATATAGTGTTTAATAACAGCGACATGAAGTGTCCACTCTCAATTAATTTCTAATAACCTAATTATCAAACGTACAATATGGTCTACTGAAAATCCATGCCAAACCGAAGAAATAATTTTCATTCCTTCATTATTTACTAGTCTGGGTACCCGACGTTGCCCGGGTGTTTGGAGGTATGTGTTGAGCAAAAAATGTGGTAATAGCTAGACAGGTTCAAACCTGTGACGCGAAAGCGGAAAAGAAAGTGAAAGAAATCTTGGCGTCTTACCCCTACTCCATGACGTCATCGGAAGTTCGGAACGTTGAAATTAGTAAAGTCATTCCAATCGATACGATGAATTGCAAAAAAGTGCGACGCAAAAAAAAAAAAAAAAAAAAAAAACACCCTCCTTGTAGTAAACTGTCCATTGCAGGTGAACGAATTAATGTTTTTAGCCAACTTGTCGATATTTGTCCTCCGAAGGGTCAAGCTTCAAAACGATACCAATTTCGTGAAAATACGTCGACTATGTCGAAAGTTTAAGGCATACCTACATACCTACATACATACATACATACATACATACATACATATATACATACAGGTGAGATTTATATTATGTATTTCATTTTTAATTGGACGTTATTTGTTATAGATTCATTGTCCTATGTATCCGTCCCCGGGAAATATCCATGAATCCTCATTACCTTTTATTAGAGAATTATTATAATCGAGTATTTAGTCAAATTTTCGTTGTTTATTGAGATTGCATTTTTCTAACTTTATATCATGATTTTTAACGGCAGTTGTTACAGATTATGTCATATTACTATTATTATATATAAGCGAGACCCGTTGAAATCCCACGGAATGAGAAACATATTTATTTAATAAACGAATAATTTTGCATTAATCTGACATTTTTCTGGATAGCGAAAATGAAACGTTTTTGGGCAGAAAACTCAATAATACACAGGAATGGAAATAGTGTCCATTGTATTTTAAATATACAACTGACTCAAATGAAAATAAATTAATAAGTGCTAATAAATACCCAGAAATTAATATTGTGCTACATAGTTCAATACACATAATAAAATCACATTGTGTGAGATAATCTTTAATTTACCCCATTCTGTTCAACACCTTTTGTCAGACGATGGTCTTTCTACACTGTTTCTTTCGAATGTTCCCTATTTAAGTAACATTTTGCTAACTTTTTTCTTCAGTAAAGAACCGCTTCACATCGCAATTACTAGGAGTTCCTTTCTCATACTCTTACAGCAATGATCATATATTATTATTAGTATTATTATTATTATTATTATTATTGTTATTATATTCGCAAACGAGCTTATACCACACTCTGAAAAAGGCCAAATACAATTTTGGAATACTACTACTACTACTACTACTACTACTAATAATAATAATAATAATAATAATAAATCAATTCCAGATGATTTTGAGAAACAGTAAAACTTCTTGGGAATAGAGCACAACATCACCGTACTCCAGAAGTCAGTGCTGCTTAGCACAGCAAACATCCTACGCCAGTTGCTTTCCATCTAATTGACTCCTCTACTATGCTCACTGTTTTTGAGTTGTTAAAATATTTTTGATTATAATTAAAAAAAGAAAAACGATGTAAAAAATGACAATATTGTGAAGTTAACGAAAATAATAATAATAATAATAATAATAATATGTATAACTGTTGTAAACTCATATTTGCTGCCTTTTACTAGTTTTTCTGCCCCCAAACTAATTTTTTGCGCTATCCAGAAAAATATCAACTTCATCAAAACGAATTTATTAATAAAATATATTTCTCCTTCCGTAGAATTTCCACGGGTCTCGCTCGTCTAAAGCATTATGCCAAACGTTTATATCCCCGTTTTCTTAAACTGAAAGGATTCCCGCTTGGCATAGCTTATGAGAAATCAGTTTATATTAGCCAAAATAGAACTGAGGTACACAATATTTTCAGGCACTGTGTCACCCTGGAAGCAATGGCCCCCTGAGGGTATGATAATTTAAGAAAAACTATTTTAATGAAATATTCGATCGCTTGCCTGGAGCCGTTTTCGGTTCACAGTTCACTCCTGTCCTCGAGGCATAGCACACACTTGATTGGAAGAAAAGTTGTATTGTTGCTGCGAACGGTTTTGCGTTAACAGCATTTACAGTGACTAGTTCTCGCAGCGAGAGTTTCTGCTGATTGACTGAAACATGGATGGACTGAAAGAATTTGTACGAGCAACAAATGTTAAATATCATATATTAGCTGGACACCCGGTATTGCCCGGCCGTACAATACATTTAAACATGATATTTAAAGTATGCAGATTGCGTATGTATTATCATAGAATCGATCCTTTATTAAATATTAAATATTGCTTGATATAATTTGCCCAGTGGACAAATTCGCTATAAATAAATAAATAATAATGATAATGTCGGTTATCAAATTCCGTCCGTGTTTGTTTAAAATATCACGTCAACTGATATTTGGCCATAACGATGAATGCTCTAGAAAAGTCACTTCTGATTAATGTTTAGTTTTAAAATATGCAAACGAAGAAATGATTTGCGGCGATTTTAAATGGTACCTCTTCTTTTATAGTAAACTGAATTCATTAATAAGAAAAATAAAAATAAAATGGTGGTATATTTGGGCTTGAACAGGGGATCATTCGATCTGTAGTCGAATGCTCTATCACTGAGCTATATCTCCAGATGACAATGGTTCTGTTTTTTTTTTTAAAGAAATGATTTGCTGTGATTTTATTACATCTCTTGGTCGGTGTAACGTAAAATATTCCTATGTAAAATTTTTTTTTTCATCTATGAGAAAGAAAGACTATTTTTAGGATTGGATTTTTTAAATTTTCGACACCTATCGAATAAATTTCTGTACAAAACATATCTAAGAACACTGCCAGAGATATAAATTACTTTGGTGTAAAATTTGAAAAAGATAGACTCAGCCGTTTTGAAACCTGTAAGGAAGCAACTCACACACACACACACACACACACACACACACAAAGTGACTTTTATATGATAATTCCTTCAATGTATGAGTAGAAAATAGTATATAATATACTCATAGAAAATGAGTTACAAAGACTTTTATGTTTCATTCCCAAAGGAAATAACCAGATTAAATGTATGGATTTATATTCTACGGCGTTTCTCGGTCGTAAAATGCACTTAAATATAAAATTTAATTCATGGATATTCGGTATTAATTATTAAAATGCCAATTTTCATGTCATTATATTGCACTAGCTGTATAATATCATATAATAATGATTTTGAATGTTAAAAGAATCGAAACCAACACATTTAGCGGTCCAGATTTAATCATTACCGTTTGAGCTATCGACATATTGATAATAAAGTGTTAAAAATTAAGCAACGTAAATGTATAAATTTGTATTTGCTCATGTTTAAAAGTAACATATAAATATATATATATATATATATATATATATATATATATTGTTGTATCTTACTTCAGTCGAAGTTCTCCGAAGTCAAGGGGCCCACAACCTGGGGCTAACACTTGAAGACTATATGAGAAACATAGATATTCGAATGTTCCATTAAAGTTCTTTATCTCTCAAGCACTGAGTTAGTAAAGAAATTGAGAACATAATTTTCCTCTCCCCAATTAACAATTTTTATACGTTGTAGTATATCTTTCATTTTGGTCTCTTGGTCTGACTGAATTCCAGGATAAGAATTTATCTAGTCTGGTGGAGTATCCAGCTTCGTGCTATTACTTGAGGTAATATCATTTGGAGATGGTGCACCATTCCTCGGTAAAGCTGTGGGGTAGCCGTAGTGAGGAGATCTTATTTGGGCTGCGAATACTATGTGATTTTGAATATTTGGTCAGGGTTTACTTCTATGGAAAAGTATCCTCATGCCAGATTGTTCTGACAAACCCCTGTACAGAGAGAACTTAGACACTCGAGGATAGTGCCAAGTAGGCATTCAAATGTGCATGTGCTAGAATTTTTCATCCTAAATGCTACAAAATTATGCACAATGTGGACAATATGCATAAATAGAATTTAGCGTAATAATTACCAATCATTTAATAAGCAACAAATCATCTAATCCGCCCATAGCCTTGAGCGCCGGAAAGGCATAAGCCATCCACAACTTTGTCGATGCTTTTGTAGCGAGGAGTTCCTTTTTCGATGTAATGGTGCTGGCCCCACGTCCAACGCTCCCAGAAGGTACATACAGCGCCTAGCCTTCGCAAACGGTCACCCATCAGGTACAGGCTTAACGTTGCTTAACTTCAGTGATCTGGCGAGAACCGGTGTGTCAACGTGATTCTGCCGTACTCAATAATCTAAAAGGAAACCCTAAAAAAATGAATAATTAATGAAAGTTCGATTTTTAAGCCGCTCGCATATCCATAAATGGGTCTATTAAGTTCGTTTTGAACACTTTTAAATAAAAGTAGACTTTTAATATCAATGTCAGTGCAATAACACTCAAGTGTATACGTTTATGGATTAGTTCTCTTTACAAAGCAAGCAAAACACAGACAGGATGATCAAACAGCGAGAAACACCACCAACAATACAAATAAAACGATAAAACAAGAAAGAACAAATGAAACATGTATGACCCCTGTAAGTGCACAGTAAACGAGGCATAAAAAATGACTAAGTAAAGCTACCGCCTCTATTTAACCCCAAAAGTCCATTGGAGACGTCAAATTCTGGTGAAAATGAACAAACGATTCAGTTTTAGGCCTTAACATATATAAATTTGAGTTCTGCACCATGCAAAATAAAGAAATTACCAAGTCCATCATTTGCCCGAACATTAAGCCCCAAAAGTCTCGAAGGCCTTAACATATTTAAATCTGAGTTCAGCACCATGCAAAACTGCTAAATAGACATACACAGAAAATTTTGGACAAATATGGTAAAATCGTCCTCAAAATGGAGTGTTTTATTAGCCCTCAAAGAGCCCTGGGACACACCCAAGAGTTATCGCGAAGTATAGACAAACAAAATTATATAGAAATCAGTTAGTTACAATTTTTCAGAAAACGCAAGGTATTAATTTTTTTTTTTAATAAGCAAAAAGTGTCAGTTTTAGTTATTTTAGCACTAAAGCTACCCCTAGGAAAACAACCGGAGTTTTCCTGGTAAATCTATTCTGTTACTTTT
Source organism: Euprymna scolopes (assembly GCF_053919585.1). Taxonomy (NCBI): domain Eukaryota; kingdom Metazoa; phylum Mollusca; class Cephalopoda; order Sepiida; family Sepiolidae; genus Euprymna; species Euprymna scolopes. Next base: position 31,855,970 of record NC_136502.1, read on the forward strand.
TTACTCATATCATGTTTAATGTTTGTGCAAATTTTTAAAAAATTCCAAGTCATAGTTTTTGACAAAAGTACGGACAGACGAACGGATGAATGGACGAGGGTGACTTTACAGGTGCATCCTTCTTTTGTAGTGGGTCCAAATAGACAAAAATTGAAGTGGAAAGAAGTACACGTATGGTTCCTTATGGATTAGAAGAGAATCACGAAAACAGATTGACATAGCTAGAAAAAAAAAAGACATGAACAGAGAAACATAATGTACAACCGCACAGAACAACGCGATTAACCCGATAAAGCAAACCACGTCACGTATTTTTTGTTTGTTTTATTTCGAACACCTATGTGGAAGTAGAAAAAAAAACCTATTCACACACTTTACACATATTCAATTGTAAAAGTCATCTACAGTCTGGACGGGAAAACTAAAAACAATCTCTTCATGTCGAATACACGCCAGCTATTTCCAAATAATGAACTTGTGTTTTTAATTTATTTTCTTCAAAACAATCATATTGGGGAAGTCTGTTTCCATCAAGAGGAAACGTTAATAAACTCACAACTAACTTTGATTTTTGTTTATATTTTCCTTACGTTGGAATATCATTGTCATATTTTTTTATTATATACTAGCAAGCCGCCCGGCGTTGCCCAGTGGTAAAAATACCCATAAATATTATATTTTATTTCATGCAGAAACTGAGACCTCCACAAGCGAGATTATGTTTTTTTTTCTAAACAGTCTACTTCTTGTAAATAATAATAATAAAAAAAGAAACCCGAGCTGAATTTGAAACCAAAACCAATATACCAAGTACGATAACCATTCGACCAGCGTGACACGCGCTTTAAAAGGTGTTTTCAAACCGACTCATAGTTAACATAAGAAATCTGAATGTGAACCATTCACGCATGCGCAATCATGAAACTGTGAGCGAACAGAGTAAAAAAAATAATTGACCTCGTATAAGCTCTTCTTTTCGTATAAACCCCTAATAAAAAGTTTTCCACGTGTCAGAATAACCTATATACAAAATTTCAAGTCGGTAATTTAAAAATTCGCTGAGTATATAGGTTGAGAAGTGTCCTCACGTTCACACCCATACTCACTTTTTTTTAGATATATAGACTAACGGTATAGATCGGGCGTAGCCAGGTTTAAACAGGGGAGGGGGTTTAGTCGGATACTAATTGAGATACGCCAAACCACCTAAAACACATCCATTTTCGTCTATGAAAATTAAACGGGAAATTACTCTCAGAGTTTAAGCAAATAAACTTGGTTCCGTTCTTAAACGCAAATCGCATCGGCTGATAATTGGAAATAAATAAAATAAAAATAAAATAATGAAATAAACTTTAAATTTAATATGGAAATGAGTTTACTTCTTAAATGTAGATTTTCTTTGAAATTAAATAGTACAGTGTGACCCACTTAAAAGTAGCCCAAAAATGTAGTAGAGAGGAGGAACATTCTTTTATTATTTAAATTACCTGTAACGTTATAAAAGATGCTGAAAATGCTCCCCATTGACATCTATGCAGTTCTGGTCGCGTTTAACAACGTTTGCAGATACTGCCTGTAGATATGATCGTGTTATGCTTCTGATAGCGTTGATAACGTTCTCATTTAGTTGGTCTAGATTGTGAGAATTATTTGCATGAACTATTTGTTTGAAAGTCCCTCAAAGATAAAAAAACAAAAATCACATAATGACAAGCCTGGGGAACGTGGTTGCCATAACCCTTTATTGTTCTCTCTTTTATAAACATATTATGCACCCGTGTCAGTGATCTGTGAGACGTATGGCATGTTGCGCCATCTTGTTGGAAAAAGAATTGCATTTTGACTTGTGGTGTCAGTTGGTCGCAAAGAGAAAGATTAGAGTGATCGGGCTACTTTTAAAACACGCTGGAGTGAAAGTGAATACACGTCTGTTATAAGTAATAGCATTTATTTGCGAAACTGCGCATTTAATGAATATTAATCAAATTGTGAACAAGCAAACAAACTAACAAATAGGCAGGAATATGACTTTATTATAATAGATTTGTTTCTGCATTCAATGTATACATCTAATTATGAATATTTCTTTCTGTGATTTCCCATCTTCATAATTATAGCGCACTTTTCATTCCCATAGTTGTTTACAAATGACCACTTACTATAAGTAAGTAGTATATTTATTTACTTACTATATAAGTATATAGTAAGTTATAATATATATATATATATATATATATATAGCAATTAAGCTACACAGAATATACAGGCTTATGCCTGACGGATCCGAGCGTGGATGAAACGCGGAATATTCACTGTAGCTTAATTGCCATACATATTTTTATAACTTACTACCTAGCTCTACCTATGTATTGAGCACTGTTGAAGTAAGTACTTAAAGTTTACGCATAAAATAATACTTTCGTGTATTAATTTATGTGATTAAATGAACTAGTCATAAGTAGAATATATACATATATACATACATATATATATATACATATATATACATATATATACATATATATACATAAATATATATATATATACATATATATACATACATATATATATACATATATATACATACATATATATACATATATATACATACATATATATATACATACATATATACATACATATATATATACATATATATACATATATATATACGTATATATACATATACATATATATATAGTTAGAAGTATATGTATATACCACTTACTATATAGTAAGTAATATATGTATACACTGTTTACTATACAGCAATATACTAGTTCCCTCAAAATTTTATACTTTTCTCTCTTCTCTCTCTCGCGTCTCAATAACTGTTCTTTCTTCTCGCTCGTCTCTCTCACTCTCACTCCTTGGGTCAATCTATTAGCACTAATTAACAAAAATGTGCCTATTATGTTTAAGAGAATGGAATCCCTTCATTTTGCGTCGCGTCTTTACGGCTGTCGGTTATTGATTTCAAAAGAACCGGTTACCTAAATCTGTCTGAGAGGGTCAAAGGTCAAGGGTTCAATGTTCAGCTGTCCCGATGAATAAGCAATGTAAGGATATTAATTAATTTAAAAGACGCAGATTGGATGAACCTCGCGCAAAAAAAAAATCTAGGGAAATAATCGGCTCGTGAATAATGAAATAGCTTCTGACTGCGAAACGGATAATAAACTCGAGTCTCTTCCCATTATTACAATTCTTCTCGATCTGAAGGAAAACGAACCACAATAGGTTATATATTTGATATAACTTTATCCTTGACTTTCATCGGAGCTGCAAATTGTTGTAACTTCTACATGATGCTAAAGTTGCGTTTTTCCAAGCTTCCAAACGCGGAGACAATATCTTCTGTGCTTTCGTGAAAAAAACGAAAAAGAATATCGAATTTATGAATAATGATAAAAATAATTTAGAGGATATCTTATGGAACTATCTGATAAATATATAACGGAAACGTATGCGTAAATTAAACCTGTATTTTTTGTTTTGTGCCAAGATTTCATTTTAAGGAGCTGGTATAAAACTGAACAAATAGATTAAAGGAGAAACGAGCAAACATAAACAAATCAGATGATGGCAACTTTCTTTCTAATGAGACAATGGCATTCTGCATCTAGGCTGGTGTACTGAAATGTGTGCTATGCTATAAAATCGAAGCTGGAATTACCTCTCCTGATGCAGTCTTGGTGGTTAATGATCCCAGGTTTGTTTTGTTACCATGGTCATTCCTCTCGACGTTGCAGACACAGTTCGACAGAAAGTTAACCAAATACGTAAACAAGTTCTTGCTGAGCCGTTCCACTTGTTAACAAATTTACCGAATTTCCATTTAATAACGATTACTATATTGTCCAATTTCTACTGTACACTCTTTAACCCTTATCCTCGAGTGGCCTCTTGGCCTTGGTGAGTGGTGATGCCTATGTAAAAATAAATAAATAAATAAGTGCAATCGGAGCTATCACAGCTGCAGATGTTGCCGGAAAGTGTTTCAGTGTTTCACCATCCGTCTATCGGGATTTAAAACCGGATTTAAAGTGCGTTATAATGACGTTTAATTCTGTCGACCCCGTCGTGATCTTTTATATAACGTTGATGGAAATCGATTGATATAGAAATGCCCGTTTGTATATATTAATCAGAGTTCGATTTTCAAGAGCGTTTATCGTGCTTGTCAAGAACGATTACAATAATAGTCGAACAATCTCGATCCGGCTTAGCAATGAGAATCTCACCAAAGAGTATCATCATATCTTATCCGGATAAAAGTGGATTACGGGTGAACAGTATTTTGGCATTTTTTTGTGAATAGGTCTGCTGAGAAGGTGGTTAACGTTTAGGCTGAAGGTTTAATTTAGAATAGTAAGACGAAGTTTAAATGAGAAGGGGAAGAAGAAAATTACGAAACAAAAAGAACATGATGAAAAAAGAAAGAAGATAAAGAGAGAAATCTTTAATATAAAAGAAAATAATAAAGAATATGACAAGTTTTAATAAAAGTTTTAAAGACACAATGATAACGTTGAAAATCCTGCTACTATCGATTATTGTTGTTAACATGGTTCATTCATTTCGTATAAATCAGATGATTGTCGTTGTCATTCGCTTCGCTGATATCTTTCTTGTTAGAATTCTTCATAATTGTTGCATCACGTTTTTGCAAACTAATCCTCACACACACAGACACGTCTACTTTATATATATATATATATATATATATATATATATAAAACTACTTCATTTACTCACATAAATTTAATATACGAAAGTATAGATTTATGCGTAAACTTTAAAAATTTACTTCAAAAGTGCTCAATACGTAGGTAGAGCTAGTTAGTAATTTATAAAATATATATGGCGATTAAGCTACACTGAATATTCTGCGTTTCATCCACTATAGGATTCGCTGACGAATCCTATAGTGGATGAAACGCAGAATATTCAGTGTAGCTTAATCGCCATATATATTTTATAAATTACTACTATATATATATATATATATATATATATATATATATATATATATATATATATATATATGAAGAACAAATAATTAATAAAACATATACATATATATATATATATATATATATATATATATATATATCCAGATTTGAGTTATCCAAATATGGCACTAATGAACTCAACGAGGTTGTTAGATAGAGCTCGATAGCAACAGCAAAATATTATTTTATTATTTATTCGAAAGTCCACGTAACTGTTTACTTTCGAATAATTAAATAATATTATATATATATATATATATATATATATATATATATATATATATATATATATATATATATATAAGCTTTGGACTTCCAGGCTATGCAAATTCTACAATGTAAGAAATGCGAATATACGCAAGCGTTACAATATAATTCCAATTTCAGCAACCTCACGAAAACAGGATGAAAGAAATAGGCAAAAGGATGGAAAGCAAACATACTTTCATATTCTGTATAAAGATCGAAAGGCGGTCGAACATATCCTTTGATCATGCGCGGTGTAGGGAGAGTACCACTTCAAACCCCATTGCGATATATATATATATATATATATATATATATATATATATATATATATATATATATATATATATTCAACGAGGTTTGAAACGATAAAAAAAAACAAAGAAAGCAACGTAAATTTATCTGATGTCCGTCCAGCTAATCATAAAAGTTTCATCCTTATTAGCCTTTTTGATCAAAAGGTACATTTTCTGATAAAGACTGAACATAAACAGACTAAGATATACACAGATTAATACGATAGCATAGCTAAGTACTGTTTTTATTTCGTTTAATCTATGCATCTTTATTTCCATAATTTTATATTCTGACTAACATTTCAGAGCATAGATCCTGATAGCAATGTTTTAGTAGTCTTATCATTCTTTAATATTTACTCATATACATTATTATTATTATTATTATTATTATTATTATTATTATTATTAATATTATTATTATTATTATTATTAATATATTAGTGAAATAGTAACTAGTAATTTCCACTTGATAGCCATAAATTTAGCAGCTGTCTTGTTTTTGTAAAACAGCTACATGTTAAACAGCTGATGATTCCTGGTTTTTATTTTTTAATTCATCTTAATATTTCTTGTTTGATTCTTTCACGGTTATATTTGTAGAGTCCTTTGTGGTAACAGTCAATTTTGCAGCGATAAGTCGTCTTATGTAAATAGTGTGATCCGCGGAACGTTAAGATAACGTTACATAAAGAGAACTTGTTATGAATTCATTGGCAACAATTAATTAACAAAAAACATTCGTATTCAAATCGATGTTATTTATTAAACTTGCTCTGGCTCCTTTTTCTAGACCTGAAGATACAGAGAAAGACACAGTGTTGTGCATTAGCTAATCTGTGCATCGGTTCCGCTTCGCTTCTAACCGGACACTGCATAATTTCCGGCATGCTTTTTTTTCATTTTGGCCATTATGGGAGCCAAATAAATGTATCCTAAGATGAAGTACTGCTGCCACATATGGGAACGAACTGCTCAGTGCACCGGTTACTGCCTGGACAAAGCTCAAACTGACTTTGAAATCTAGTGGACGATGTATTTTCTCTTCCGTGCTACCTCTTTTTCATCATCGAAATTCTTATGGCAAGTGCTCTACTGAGCTTCACTCTATGATTCCTGCCCGCTGCAAAACATTCACGGCAAACACTTGTCTAGCTACAACCGCTATCTTCAATTTTATTTTAATCTCTATCTGTCCCTAAAAACAAAATCATGAGCAAAGTTTTTTTTTCCCAGAATTGTTCGTGTGGAACACAATACCACGGATCTACTTCCGAGCTTATTATAGCATGGTCGTTTGCAAGTCTAATGTAAACAAATTCGTGTTGAGCTATGTTCGTAAATAAATAATTACTGCTCAGTTTCTGCCATCATCGATCATTAAAATGAACTAAACGTTGTATGTAGAAACTCGTAAAGAAAAAGAAAGACTTTGACACGAAAACTTTTTACTAGATAAAAAAAGTTATTTATTTCGTCCAGTTTCACGCGCAAGTCGCTGACAAGTATTCAAAATCTTACACAATAGGTTCGCTCTTTCTTTCCCTTTTCAAGGTTAAATAGCAATCATTTCTTCCTAGCTACAATACGCTGTTGGGTGGCAGTAATTCTTTCTAAGACTAAAGGTCGGCTGGCTAGGTTTCGAAAGGGCAGGAAGAAGTTAAACTGGATCCTTGTTGAGCGTATTTTTCGAATCGCTGCGCGTTATTTTCTTTTTCTTTTTTCTCTTTTCTTTTCCATTTAATCTGGACAATTTTACATGCATTTCATTCCGTGATGTTAGGCTCCCGACTTAAACGCTAAAGGGACATTGACTCGGCACACGAGTCGTCGATATGCGTTCGTATTTAAATGACGGAGCCCGCGAATACGTTACAGTCATGTAACTTCAGTTAAAACATGAACTGATTAAAGCCGTATAAAGCTAATCTTACAAGTAGTGCAATTTCGAAAAAGGTTTGGAAAAGAAAAACGAGGCTGAGAGCTGAAAGTCTGCAAGCCCAACGGAAGCCAATTCGTATTGAACTATGTTCTTAACGCTTGGCCTACGATGATATTTTTACACACATTGCCTAAAAATGGGTGTGAATTTTTTTACATCACATAAAATTAAGTAAAAAAAAATAATACAAGCATTCAAACATGGATTTCAAGCATGGATTTCATTCATTGATTAATGCAGTTAGAGGAAAGAAGAATTCCATAGTCCTTGAAAACACCATTGTTGCAATTGCTTGCAATAGTAAAAACAAGGTGTTAAAAAATTAACAGCCAGCGTAGCCTAAGTGTTAAATAATTAACTACTACCCAAGTTTTCTTGATGTATGCAATCTAAATGTTCTGAAGTTGGTTCTTAGGACTTGGATTAATCTGTGCAGAGTACGTTGTATGCTCTTACCGGACTGCAATCTGGTCTACGTTGACGTCATCACTAAAATCATGTTTTGATCTCTAATAAAATGTATCGGGAAAATGAATTTCAACTATGTAACTGCCCAATTGAGGCAGTCACATGTGTGTATACAATAGCTAAGACATGCAGACAGACGTCTTCTTTTATTTCTATAGATAAAAGCTTACTAGTAGATATGTAGATGGATGGGTAGATGTGGAGCGAAGTGGCTCATTGAGAATTACATTTATCTTTAATGACGTAGTATCTACGCATACTTCCATATTATGAAAATCTATATTAACACATCTCCCACATGTATAACTTGAAGGTCCTAACCCCTGTAATGCTCTTCACAGCAGTAACCCTGTGTCAGACACAATTTGACGAGCAAAAAGGAAACAAAAAATCATCAATAGATCACACTGGCATTTAGACATATTTTTGTATGTTGGAAAACTCCGATCTCTCTCCCCCATCCCCCCTCTCTACCGACAATCTTTACTTGGCTTCCATTTTGTTTTTTAAAGGGTAAGACAGAGGTAAAGAAAGCGGCCCACCACCCGCAGTGTGACGCCATATGCACGCCGGTGTCTGCTTGGTATTTTTGCGTTTCTCACGCGCGAGGAAATACGGGCCAACGGGGTCGGGCGCGTGCGAATTTGGGTCACAAGCGATCCATAACTGCCCTCGAACTATCGAACTTTCCCATTGAATTTGCGTCGATGGATATTGAGATCCGCTGGTTGTAAATAGATCCGCGGTTTTGAAATCGTAGATACATCCTCCATGCCGCCGCCGCCGCTGCACACGGAGGAGGCGAATACGCTGCCGATACGGCTGCCTCTGCTGCCGTGCGTATTCTAAAGTAGTTGATTTCAATATAACCACACACACACACACACACACACACACACACACACACACACACACACATATATATATATATATATATATATATATGGATAATTTTGAGCTACGAAACAGGTGCTGTCAAGAATTGCGCATGTCAACTTATTTAAAGCAATAAACTAAACTTTGGAATATAGGCCTTTTCCATGTAGTTGTTATATGCCCTGCAATTACATTGGGCTTCATAAATTAAAAGATTAGTATAAATAAAAGGTGAAATATAATTGAAAAAAAAAACATCATATTTCCAGATTATATATATATATATATATATATATATATATATATATATATATATATACTAGTATTTCAGCCCGGCATTTCCCGGGTATTTGGAGGTGTGTGTTGAGCAAAAAAAAAAAAAAAAAAAAAGCGGTAAATTGTTTTAACTTTGACTCCTATTATGACCCCTTAACGTTTATTGTTTTCGGCTCAAATCAAGTTATTAAGTTACATCCATGTCCAAGGAACCTATATCTGAAATTTTAAGTGTTTATACCCAAAATTGTCGGAGGAGTTTGGTAGAGTTCTCAAAGGTCAAATCGCTGCACTTTGACCCCCTAACAGCCGAATTTCAGGCCGAAAACTGATCACAAAGATTTTCCCAAATCTCAGAACCCAGTATATCAAATATCGAGTATGTAGACTGAAAATTGACGGAGATATTGTGTAGGGAAATGTACACAGACAGAAAGACAGACACACAGACACACACACACACACTCACAGACACTTTCACTTATATATATATATATATATATATATATATATGTTTGATTTTACCGTCATTGGATAATTTACCTTTCACCAGACTATCCATTCACGTGAAATCAACCTTTTCTTCACCATATTCCCTCTGCTTCACTTTTTGTTATAAAGTAAGATTTTTGACTTACTTGCAGTTTCATGAAATACTTTTGTATGCAAAATCTGATCCCGCATTTTGCTAATTCCTACCCTCTGATGAGAAGGAAAGTATTTCTTCGAAACTCCGCGGATTAAGGTCTATCCACTTATTAAATGTTTCCTTTTCAGATTAAATATGTTTTTAACTGTATTTCAAAGTGCATTTTAACATACATATTTGCTCTTATTATAAGCTCTATTTCCTATTTGGTTTTATCGAGCTTTTATATCTGGTTGAGATTACTTTATAAATATTAATTCTTTAATATTTATAATATACTTTAGTTTTACCATCTTGTATAATTTTGGTAAATTTAATTGTAATTTTTATTATATATATATAAGTTATAAAATATATATGGCGATTAAGCTACACTGAATAGTCCGAAGACTCTTCAGGCTTGGATAAAACGCGGAATATTCAATGTAGCTTAATCGCCATATATATTTTATAACTTACTAACGCTCTACCTGCGTATTGAGCACTTTTGAAGTAAATATTTAAAGTTTACGCATAAATTTATACTTTCGTATATTAATTTTATGTGAGTAAATGAAGTATATATATATATATATATATATATATATATATATATGGATATACCTACATGGGGAGACAAATAAATAGAAACATTATAAAATCCCCTACGTATATTTATAAATACACTTCTTTATCTAAACAAACACAATGTTAAGAATACCCTCACAGTCTAAGACGGAAACGAAAAATCACAATACTAAAATCTAAGAATCCAAAAAAATAAATATCAAAATTGAATGAAAACACCCTTATCCTTATTTCAGAGGAGCTGGTCCCCCGTCCTACCACACACACATTAGTAACGAACTTGGATCACAGTTACCTTCCTAGGGAAGTAAATAACTTTATAATACTATAAAACAGAACATACATTCTTCAAACTAATAAAAGAAAACACATACACTCGCACACACGTACACATCCTACCCTATGCACCCAGTTAACCAAGTACCAATGGGCCCCTCACTCCCACTCAAGTAAGAGTAAAAAAGGAAAAAATGAGAAAAAACAAAGAAAGATAAATAGAAACACAGGCAGAGAGAGAGAGAGAGAGTGAGAGAGAGAGAGAGAGAGAGAGAGAAATAAGACATCAGTCCAGCCCAATGAATCAGTAATAAAAATTGGACATACGAATGAAAAGTAGAATCACTTACACATGTTTCCACCGCTGGGAAACATTTCAAATGAATTACGAAAATGTTCTTTTACATTCTTAACACATCTTGAATATATTCTAAATATTTTAAATACTTTCTGAAGAGGACGCTTCACAGAACGTCTGAAACGCATTAAAAACGATTTCAATGATTTAAAAACATTATTACTATGATCTAAACATAATTTTCAATGAAAAACCAAAACACGGAATAATAAAATAATGTTAAAAAATACACGTTTGGTGACCACCCCCTTATATATATATATATATATATATATATATATATATATATATATATATATATATATATATATATATATATTCTTTTTTTTTCACGTGCGTGTTTCTCCAATGTTTAATATCTCTTCCTTTTCTTTTTTATTTCCTTCTTTCACTTTTTATTTTCATCTTCCTTTAACTCATTCCAATGTTTAATGTGTTCGTTCCGTATTCTTTGGATTATTCCAGGTAGTATTCTCATCTTAATTGCTATATCCTTAAAGCTCCGAATTTTACAAGTGCGCCTTTCCGAATTTTGGGAGTTCTGGAACCTCTGCGGAACTTCGAATTGAACCTTTCGTTTCATACACGCTGGGTATATTATTCTCATTCTCTCATCCTAGAATGGGTAGACTTGCTAATATGATGCTATTCTTTGTTGTTATCTACACGTACTATTACTACGTTTGAAAAAATGTACATGGATCAGTCGCAGGTTACATCGGGTGCCTCGTTGTGAATACATAACAGTCAAACCAAGAATGGCAGCCTGAATACATCAAGAAATAGAAGTGCAAATCTGAAGAACAGATACTACACTTTGATCTTGTCCCGAAGGCCAAGAAAAGGAAGTAATGCAGATTGTTAATCTGTATCAGCAAATTCATTTTTTGTTATTTTATATTGTTTTTTTCTCCTTTCCCCTTTCACTTCAATGGGTATTTTCCTCTTTTTTTCTTTTCTTTCCTTACTTTTTCAATATTAGAAAACGGATAATTCTTTCTTTCCCTTGCATTCTATTTAAACATTTTATTGATTTATTTATTTATTTATTTACTGCCAGTTATCCTCGTTTTCATGGTTGTTGTTTTACTACGTTTCGGCCAACTCGTCCTCTGGTTTTCGCCAAGTGGTTAACCGCAACGGGACAGGAAAGCTGAGCCTCTAAACCGTATCCTCCGTAACGATTTAAACTGCTATCTTCAGACAATGCTCACCTGGAACCGTAAAGATTAAACACCTCTATCCACTACGTCACGGCGTCTTCGAATAGATATGTTGAATCCCCATGGTTCCAGATGAGCATTGTCTAAGGATAGCGGTTTCAATCCTACCCAAAAGCAGGCCAAAGGCTTAGTTGTACAAAACGCGGTGAGACGACAACAACTATAGAAGGCAGTAATTAAGAGACTCAGCATTCCTATCCCGTTGCAGTTAACCATCTGACGAAGGCCAGAAAAATAGTTGGCTGGAATTTCGTGAAACAACAGCAATTATTAAGATGGGGATAATAGTCCGAAAATAAATAAATACAAAAATATTCAAATTACTTATCTCAAAGGATTCCAATAACAAATATCTAACAATTTTTTAAATCTATTTTTCTTTCTTTCTTATTTCAAGATTTTCCTATATATTCAATACAATTTTTTTGGAGATTTCTTTCATTACTTTCTCTCTTTAACTATTTTGTTTTACTTTCTTTTTCTTCCTCATATACATCTTCTTTCTTTTTCTTTTTTTTTGTTACCTAATCTCTTTCTTTCGCTCCTGACATTATTTTCGTCACCATAGTTACTGTAGTTGTTTATGTCTTTAAATTATCACCGCTCTAAGAATTCTCACACAGGGCATAATAACTCACTAATAATAACTGATGTTGTTCCCTAGAGTCTGGTTAATAACAAGTCTCGCCAGATGCTCAATAGAATCTACCTCTTTCGATAATCTCTACAAATGATTTTGCATTCTCGCAACAGCTGCTTGCCATTGACTTATTGCTGGAAGCAACTATTTGCTTTCACTGGGATTTTGGTGGCAATAACCCTTTCTAAGGTTCTAGTCCTTGTTGTACTCTTTCTGGGGATCTAATTAATGCTTTCCTTCGGCCTTTCCAGCTTTTTTGACTCGCCACAACTATTTGGTATGGCGCTAGTCGATGCCGACTTAGGTGGCGTAGTTTATTTATCAGTTAGTGTTTTCAGTTTTCATGGTTCCGTTTTGGCTTTACTTCTCTTGCCGTTTGTATCTGGTTAGCGTTTGTACTTCATGCTGTTTAGTTTCCGCACTCAAAGAGATTTTCTTAAGATATTAGCTGTTTCCAGCATTAACGTCTTTTGCATATTTTAAATCGTCATTTTGATTTCGATTTATCTAAATGCATTGGCCATGTTCTTTGGAACTATTCCTAGTGATCCTACTATTATTGGTATCATGCTGGTTTCCTTTATGTTCCATATTCTTTTCAGTCATCTGGAAAGTTCCACGTATTTGTTTTGTTTTTCTCTCTCTTTCATCCTCATACTGTGATCTGCTAGTAGTAGTATCAGTATTGTTATTAGTAGTAGTTGTAATACTAGTATTAGTAGAAACATCGACTAGCTTTCTTTCTTCAAAGTATTATGTTATGTCTGACACTACGTAACAGGATAAAAGTAGAAGAAATCTATGATGAGGATTAACGCAAGACTATCAGTTATAGTAAGCGTCGAATATCCGAAACGATTCTACCATGAATGTCAGCTGACTGTTGCTCGGTGCACTAACTCTAAATGTATACTTAGGTAGGATGAGCGTTTAATATATATATAAGAAAAGTGAAATTTTTTGTGGGTCTGTCTTTGTGTGTACGTTTCCCTACCAAACTACTCTGTCAATTTTAATTCGTTTTCGGACAGAAATTTGGCTGTCAAGGGGTGAAAATTACACGATTTTACCTGTGAAACCTCTACTAAACGCCTCCGTCAAATTTGAGTCTAAACACTTAAAATTTTAGATGTAGGTTTCTTGAACATGAATTAAACCTTTCAATTTGATTTGAACCCAAAACAATGTTAAGGGGTTAAAATTGGGGTCAAAGTGAAAAATTCTTTGACCTCGATGCCAATTTTTGTCTACACATTTGAAATTTTACATAAAGTGTATTCAGACATAGGCAAGATTGTAATCGGTTTTTCGCCGAAAATTTGGCTGCCAAGAGGCCAAAGTTCAAAAGATTTGACCTTTGCGGTCTCTAGCAAACTATTCAGCAAATTTTGGGTCTAAACATTTGAAATTCTACATAAAGAGTATTTAGACATGCAGCAAGCTTTTTAATCAGTTTTTTGGGGGAAAATTTGGCTGCCAAGAAGTTAAAGTTGAAGGAGTTGACCTTTGCAGATTTTACGAAACTCCTCCGTCAAGTTTTGGTCTAAACACTTGAAATCTTAGATGTAGGTTACCTGGACATGAGTCAAACTTATATATATATATATATATATATATATATATATATGCACAAAATTTATGAACAGTACATAGAACCCGAGCAAAGTTGAACGTAACTGTTAGTATATATATATATATATATATATATATATATATATATATATATATTCATTTAGCTTTTTAGGTACATTAAACTATCTTGATGCGATCCAAATGACGATGTTAATTTTTATTTTTATGTGTTTAATTAATTAATTAATCAATTTATATTTGATGTTTCTAAACCCGATTCAGAAACTAGTTGAGCACCGATTTTATCTAAGGGTTCATACATTATCCTTCCGCCTATAAAAAACACCGTGAAAGTCTCGGGCCAATCTTGCTAAAAGGCTTAGGTCTTCTATGGAAAAAATAGAAATTGACTTTTAAAAATACCAGAATCACCGTTTGGAAAATACAATAGCCATCTTTGTGAAAAGACGACGTAACCGTTAGATAATTCATTAGTCATCTTTTTGAAATACCTTAGTCATCTTTTTCAACTACATAAGTCATCTTTGGGATAAATGCTGGGTCGCTTTTGGGAAATACATGGAAAACCGTCCGGATAAGCTTGGGTAGATTTTTCTAGCTGCCCACCACGACAAGATCTGACATAAGGTCAGAAGGTGGGGATGTCAAGCTAACGCCCATAAAGGAGGGGCACTCTAATCTAAAAAGAAATGCATGAGCATCACCGTCGGTATTCTCCGATAGCGGCGCTTCAGACAACAGGCAATAAACTTTCCCCACCTCAAAGTTAGACGGCACGGCCTGAGAGGGTGGATTTCCTAGGTAATACCCAGTCAGCGTACCTCAGTCCGACACGTACTGGGTCAGTTTTGGGAAGCTGATTGTAAAGGACTGGTACTTTCTACCCAGGTACTTTCTACTCAGGTTTTCAAGCAACCGAAGCAGCAAGAAGACCAACTCTGCAACATTGAAAATCTCTCTTTTTATGAATGAAATTGCATTTGACGTAAAATCAAGATGAAGCATGAGAAATCGAACAAGCGTCTTTTTCATAGAATAATCATTCAGTAGAATGTGCATCTATGAACTTACACTCGATCATAAATCAGAAAATAGACTTTTTCATCTGAAAAAAAAAAACCCCAAAAGGTTCAAGGCTTTTTAGTGTTTTTAGCGTTTTTTTAAAAAAAACTAAGATGTTTTTAGCGTTTTTTTTTAAAAAACTAAGATGGTCATAAAGTTAAGCACTAACGATTAACTCTTATAATATGAAATGAATTCTGTACAATATGAATAGAAATTTAGCAGTAAAGAATTAAAATAGATCAATATGCAGTATCAAATAAAATCGTAATGTATCGTTATGTAATCTTGAGCAAATTGAAAATGTCTATTTGTGTATGATTATCTGCGTATGCTGGAATCAAGTTAAAATGTAATTTACCTTTTTACGGCATATCAACATTTTCAGGTAATATTTTATAGAAAAATATGTGAATCTTCGAAATAAATGTGTGACTCCTGAAGTGAAGAGATTCGAACTATTGTTAAATGTAGATGTATGTATGTTAAAGATTGGATCGCTCGTATTACTTTAATTTTTCGGACTACTATTCTTATCGTGACTGTTATTTACACGACATGTCGCTCCATGAAATTTTCAATATTCATAACGACCCATGGCGTAGTGGATTAAGTGCTTGGTAAAATCCTTTGCAAGTTACTTTTTTCCGGAGATTGGCGATTAAATCCTCAGTCTATGCGGCACTCAAAATACATATGCGAATTACTTTGGACTTCAACTCAATCATGGCTAACGGAACGAGAGCATGCTTAAGGGCCCCGTTTTAAATTTGGTGAAGATTCTCTAGTTTAGTAGAAAGATTTCCGAATCCGAAAGGATGGTTCCCAAATTGGACAAGATACATCCGAAAAAGGTCGGACATTATCTTAACCGAAACATAGAAAATGAAAAATTGGAGTCTTCTGACTACTATTTTCATATTGGGCTTTATTTTCATAACGTCCCGATCCATGTAACCTTCGACAATCTTCAGGTGTATCCTATCGAACTGGGGGATCTTTCTGTCAGCACAGGATATCGAACGAAGCCCTTTATTTCACTCATAGGATTAGCATATTCCAGTTCAATTTGCAATCCGAAGTAATTCGCAATTGTATTTGGTGTTTCACGGATTATACTATCAACTATCAGAAAAATATAACTGACGACTGAATTTTACTAAGCACTGTATCTACAGCAAGCAATTCTATGATGAATTTTAGCAGCCTAAAACCTATTTTTGTTTTATTTTAGACTAGCAGGGGTACCCGGAATTGCCCGGGTGAAGAGAGGTGGTATACTAAGCCTATTTAACAAACCAGCCCTAAAAAAAATGTTTCAATCAAAATAGCAGCAAGTGCCCGTGCGAGCGCAAAAAAAAAAATAGCCGCAATAGGCAGGCTCGAACCTGTAAGGCGAAAGAAGAAAAGGAGTTGAAGAAGGGTAACACGTTAGCTGTCTTTGCCACGGCGACTTATGACGTCACGGCCTTTCAAGATAAGATTTTATTAACGAACGTTGAGAATGGTAGACGTAAGACTTGTAAAAAATATCGACGCAATAACTGATCCCCCCCCTTGCAAAAAAAAAAAAACCAACAAAAACCCGATCAAGTTAACAAGCACAGAAGTAATCTTTTTGGCCAATTATTAGATATTTTTCATCCGATAGATCGATCTTTCTAACGATACCGATTTTATCACGGTACGATGCGTCCGTCAAAAGTTTTTAGCAGACACACACACACACATACAAACTAACATACATTTTCCGTTTTATATAATAGAGGCACAATATTACTACATATCACTATTTATAACTACATAATGTTCGACAAAAGATGAGAACAGTAGTCCGAAAACTCCAAATAATGCGAATAATCAATCCTCATCTAAAAATTCAAAAACATAATATCATAATACAACGACTATTCCATCTTGTACGTTTATAGGAATGTGTGCAAATCAAACATTCCAAGTTTCAAATACTTTGTTTATTCAATTCGAACCATTACAAAGAATAATTCGAAAATGTATTTTCAACGCGCCTTCTATTTAAGAAAATATATATGATAAATGTTTGAAACTAAAAGATAAAAAAATCAAATGTAAGATTTAAAATTCAAATCTGAAACTAATTTGCATGTAGACAGATCAAGAATGCAAAAACAATGCCGATTTCCTAGAGAATAAAAAACATATTAGGTTAAAAAAGAATAGTTTGTATTCACCTTACAGGCCAATCAATGTCACATGAACGTCTAAGAAATAGTATTTGCCTTTAATAGAATTTCACACCAAAAACGCTGTTGTAATGGACACATCATGACAAAAGAAAACATATTAACTTTACATAACTCTACCATGGGTTCGTAGGCATGCAATAAACAGAAATGAATACGCACATTATACACACACACATATATATATATATGTATATATATATATATATATAGCTACTTCATTTACTCACATAAAATTAATATACGAAAGTATAATTTTATGTGTAAACTTTAAGTATTTACTTCAACAGTGCTCAACACGTAGGTAAATCTAGTTAGTAAGTTATAAACTATATATGGCGATTAAGCTACACTGAATGCCTGAAGAATATCAGAGTGGATGAAACGCGGAATATTCAGTGTAGCTTAATCGCCATATATATTTTATAGCTTACTATATGTATATGTATCTATATATATATATATATATATATATATATATATATATATATATATATATATATATATATGGTCTTTCAATGAATAGGGAAGATTTTAAAAATAAATTAGTTATTGAAAACAAAAGTTTTTAACAACTTTATTATGCATAAATAGAATCTACATTCTTTACTAGTTTTTTAAATAAAGCAGCAATGGGGTAGCATTGTGGGAGGTAGGGAGAGTAAAACTTACCTTCAAACGTCAGTTGTTATGGGGCAGTGGACCGATAGAAAGTAACGGTATGGTGTGCTATGTCTGCAAGAGGCATTATCGGTCCACTTTGTTTTTTATGAAAATGCAGCTGGTAATGCAGTCACTGTAAATGCTTCGCGCTATGTTTAGATGAAAAATAACTTTTTCATTCCTCAGCTTTTCCGTTTTGGAGTGGATGAACAAACACTTTTCAAATAAGATGAAGCTACAAGTAATACGGCAGGAATTTCCATCGATGCCCCCCCCATGCTTTAGTTCAAGATCGTGTCATTTCCTGCAACTTATATATCCCTTGGCCTCCTCGTTCACTCGATTTGAGTTCTTGTGATAATTTTTATGGCGTTACCTTAAAACGAAACTGTTCGGAAGTGATCCACATTCAACCGTTCCGGCTCTCAGGGACGCATTGCAGACGACACTGAAGCAATACGGATAAATATACCGCAAGAAGTCATGGTGAATTTTTACTTCGAATCCAAGAATATCATACCACTAATAGCACTCATTTGAAAAAAGCAATTCTTCAAAAATAGTATTGCTTTTTCAGTTTAAAAAATGGCAAAGAATGTAGATTCCATTTATGTATAATAAAGTTGTTAAAATGTATTTTTTTAATAATTCATTATTTTTTAAAATTATCCCGATTAATAAGCGGACCATATATATATATATATATATATATATATATATATATATATATATATATATATATATATTAAGAGGGAGACCCGACGTTGCCTGATATGTAATAAGGATCAACAAATGTTTCATACTCCCATATTTTATTGTCATCGAAAAATCGATTTTTTTTTCAGTGAAATCTTTTGATTGCTATCCCTACTTGAAGACCCGTCGCGGTGCACCGGGAGGAATATATGGGAAATGTTTAATTACCTGTCTTTTTCTGTTTTCAAAATCACGCAACATTTTTGCATTATCGTAAAAGAAAAATTATATTTCATGCAATCCATAGCTGCAATGTCCCATGATCTCCGAAGGTGTTCATCATTGTTGTTTAAAAGACCAAATTTTCATCATTTATATTTTACTAAATATAATCTGCCTACAAAACACAACGCTTTCATTCACTGCGCCACGGTTCCCTGTATTGCTGGATACAGTTACAAGACACAACATCCGTATCCCGTCGCAGTTAACCACTTGCAGAAGGCCAGAGGATGAGTTAGCCGAAACGTGGTGAAAAATAAAACCAACAACTATGAAGATGAGGATGACAGTCCGTAAAAAATGGATGTATAAACTATGATGCTTCATCTCAAATATGCCAAAATAAGAAATTAAAAAAATAGAAAATAGTATATAAAAGAATCCATGGGTTTATGGTTCGGCACTGACTCATATAAAGTATCCCAAAGTATTTCTGCATTAAGCATATCGGAAATCAAAATATTGGCTTACTATGTAAGCTTTGAGTTCGAATCTAAGTTTACAATCATCTCAATGTTTGAACAGTTCATAGCAAATTGTCACGTGGCACGCCATTCACCCATTAAACCATGTTTTCTGTACAGAATTTAAATAGTCATAGAGAATTGAAGATAGCACACGCTATGAACATTAATTCAAAATATGCGGAAATTGAAGATATTTTTTTCGATATAAATTGACAATAATAATATTGCACATTGAAATAGAATGTGTCTGCTATTACGTGACCCAATAAAAAACCTGCTAATTGAAAACACGTGGCTGACAAAATAATAATGTTTATATGACTAAAATGACCCAATACAGCGACATAGCACGCGTGGTTGTAGCAAGGTTCAATGTTTTCTCTCTCTCTCTCTCTCTCTCTCTCTCTCTCTCTCTCTCTCTCTCTCCCCCCGTCACGCCCCTACCCTTATTACAGAGTAGCTGGTCGCACCCATCTTCACACATACACATTAGTAACGACCTTGGATCACAGTTACCTTCCTAGGGAAGCAAATAACTTCATAATACTATAAAACAGTACACACATTCTTCAAACCAATAAAAGCAAAACACACACACATCTTACACTAAAGGAAAAAAACACAAGCAGAAAGAGAGAGTGAGAGAGAGAAACATAAGACAGGAGCGACCACAGCCCAATAAAACAGTAATAAAAATTGAACATTCCAATGAAAAGTAGATTCACTTACACGTTTCCATCTGTTGGAACATACGAAAATGCTCCTTTTACATCTCCAACACATTTTGAATATATTCTAAGAATTTTAAATAATTTCTGAGGAGGACGCTTCACAGAACGTCTAAAACGCGTTAAAAACGATTTCAATGATTTAAAAACATTATTACAATGATCTAAACATAATTTTCAATGAAACACCAAGACACGGAATAATAAAATAATGTTAAAATATACACATTGTTGGTGACCACCCCCTTATTTAAATATATATATATATATATATATATATATATATATATATATATATACTTGGATCCCATTAAATCACTGCTACAAAAGACCTTCACTTCGGATTTTACCATGCAATTTGGATGTGAATTTCTATATCCTTTTCATTAACTTCCATTACTCTATGATATTTAAATGCTTAAAAACTTTTAATTGTGATTTTCGATGTCTCACTGGCTTTAGCAAATAAGGTGTAAACCGTTATAATTATTTCCTAATGTTTTCTCCTCTGAAGAAATGGTAGACGTCGAAATCCTACAGGATAAGGAGATATAATATTTACAAATATATTCTTTCTCTTACATAGAATAGTAACATAATTTTGATTTGAAATTAAACCATTTCACATCATAAATTTAAAAAAAATTATTGAATGACTAAAATTATATATATATATATATATATATATATATATATATATATATATACTAGCAAGGAAACCCGACATTGCTCGGGTGTGTATTGGGATCTAACGAATGTTCCATACTTCCAATATCTCCATTTCATCGAAATCTATGAAATAGTTCCCTTTTCAATCCAATCTATTGATTTTCTGCTCTAGTCAAAGACACACCGCGGTGCACAGGGAGGAAGTTTCACATGCCTCTACACAGTGATTTAGTCCACAATTACTTATAGTCTACATTACACTGTATAGAATATAATGCTGATTTTATAGAATTATCTTTATATAGAGGATTGAATAAAAGTTTAAAATGCAACCGTCAAGTATCATGTTTGCACTGTGCGTTAAACAGAAACTTTCATTTCTAACACGCCCCTGTCTTATTAAAGAACCTACTCTGGATGAAAGTATATAAGGATATTTCATTTGGTTTAAATCGGACTATTCCTTCTTGAATTACATTGTTTTCCGATTGTCGATTTGCGATCCTAATTCTAGGCCTTTCTATACAAAACCTAAGAAAACTCCTAGATACATTTAGTATATTTTGGAGTCCATAAAGAACGAATCCTGACACATACACAAACAAAGATAAAGTATCATTTACACACACACGCATATATACATACAGATGGATAGATATATAGATAAATAGATATGTATGTATGTATGTATGTATGTATAATCATCCACAGACAGAATGATTCGCTGTATTACAGTTGATTAGTGCGATAGACCAGCCGGTGCCTCAAGTCGGAATCGAAATTCAACCACCGCTTTTAACCCCTACGCTATACTGCGGTGGGATGTATGCAAAATCACAATATAACTTAATGTTGATTGCCAGAGAGCTCGGTCTGTTTTTACCAAATGATCAATGCCTTAATAGCTACTGGCAGTTGTTGAATTCTTTACGGGAGGTCTATTCAATATAGAGTAGCATATATATATATATATATATATATATATATATATATGTGTGTGTGTGTGTGTGTGTGTGTGTGTGTGTGTGTGTGTGTGTGTGTGTGTGTGTGTGTGTGTGCTTCAATCAATTCTTGGCACTTGCACTCGATGAATTTTTTTGCTTTCTGATTAATTTTCCAAAAGACAATTTGAATTTCATATCAGGCAGAAACATGTTCTCTTTTCTTTCTTTCATTAATCTTAACTTTTGCTTTCTTTTGTATAGACATTCTCTTGTGATCCTTTATTTTCTTTCTTTTTTTGTTTTGTTATTTTTATTTTATTTACTTTCCTTGCTATTTTCCTTGCATTCGTTCTTTATTTCTCTCGACGTGCCTTCTTCCTATAGACATGTTTCTTTGTTTCTTTCCATCTGCTGACTTTGTTTTATTGATCAGGGTCTATTTTTTTATATATAAAATGTACTTTTTTTTAATTCTTTCATTCGTTATTCTATTTGACTTACGTTTGATTGACCTTCTTCCCATTGTTTTTACATGTCTTTATTTCAACATATCGCATTTCATTCATGCTTTCTTTCCTTCTATATTTCATTTACTAAACTTTATCATTTCTTCATAGTTACTACCTTTCTTTCTCTATATTTTATATTTCATCCAATCATTAACTCATTTCAGAGCTAGTTTTATTTTCTAATAGCTTTACGCCCGGGGTTGCCCTGTAGCATGATATGCTTAAAAATGATATTTTAATTTATGCAGATTGTGTACATATTATTATTATAGAATCAATCCTGTATTGAATATTACATATTACGAGGAATAATTTGCCCGGTGGACTTATTCTCCAAACAAATAAAACAATTAAAAAATAATAATGATAGTGTAGCTCATAAAATTCTATCTGTGTTTGTTTACAATACAACGTCAGCTGATATTTGGACTTGAGTATAAATTGCCTGGAAAAGTCACTTCTGATTAATGTTTAGCTTCAAAATATGCAAATTAAAAAGTGAGGCAATTTTAAATGGTACGTTTGCTTTTTCCAAAAATGTAGCTCATTAGAAGGAAAAATATTAAATTAAATAGTGAGGTACACCCGGGATTGAACAGGGGATCATTCGATCTGTAGTTGAATGCTCTATCACTGAGCTATATCTCCAGATGTCAATAATTCTGGTTCTTTTTAGAAGAAATGATTTGCTAAGATTTAATTATCTCCCTTGTCGTTCTAAATATTCTTGCCGTAAAATATTCCTCTGTAAAAATTCTTTGTTCATTAAAAAGAAAAACTATTTTAAGTATTAGATTTTTTTCGATTTTCGATACTTATCAGATGGATTTCTGTACAAAACATATCTAAGAACACTGTCAGACATATACATTAGCTTTGGGTGAAATTTGCAAAAGATAGACTCAGCTGTTTTGGAACCTATAAGGAAGGAACTCTCACACACAAAGTGACCTTACTATCATAGTAGAAAGTGCTATACTTTCTATTATTTTATCTCTTTAACATTGCGCTTTTTTTTCTAAGAAACTTTTGTGTGTCTCTTGCCTTTCTTACTTCTATTGTATCAAAAGGATTACCTCCTCCTCTCTCTTTCTTTTTCAATCTACAGATCGCATTTCTTTTAATTTTCTTAGATATTTTATTTATTTTTCACATGACAGAAAAAAACACATTCTTTACATTACAGAAAAATCGTTCGGTTCGCAGAAAACACTGTTTTAAGAATCACAAATCGAGGACCCCCCCAAGTACGACTACAACTACTATTACAACGATTACTATTATTATTATTATTATTAGTAGTAGTAGTAGTAGTAGGAGGAGGAGGAGTAGTAGTAGTAGCACGGCATACTCGCGTTGACACACTGATTCTCGTCTGGTCACCAAAGTTAAGCAACGTTAAGCCTGGTTAGTACCAGATGGGTGACCATTTGGGAATTCTAGGCGCTGTATGTTCCCTCCGCCTATCTCGGCATTGTTTCCAGTCGTCCTGTACAGGCACTTCATTCGCCACTGGTATTTAACAATCTCGACACAGGAAAGGTGTGGTTGGAGATTGTGCACCTCCTGCCACAAAAATTGTACGCGCAGGAACCCCTTCGTTGGTATCTATAGTCTGTCAAAGACTGAAGGAGCACTTAAGTAGTAGTAGTAGTAGTAGTAGTAGTAGTAGTATTTACAGTAGTAGCAGCAGAGTAGCTGTAGTTTTACTTAGCAAGCTCATGTGCACGTGTAAGAGCGTTCAAGCTTACAAACTCAGAAACGATTCTGGCGGTTTCTCCGAACCGAAAAGCTGCTGAACTTTCCGGCAATGTAGTTTCCAGGCGCATAACTAGCCGTGAATACGTCTTTTTCGCTTAATAAATAAATTCCTTTATGCATACTATGCAAAATCGTATATTGTTCATTTCAAATGCACATTTCACCGGAGGCGAATGAATGTACATTTATTTTTTGCTTTTGAATAGAAAATTCAATTAAAGAAATGTGATCGTTCTCAGGCAATATCCGCACAATCATGTAACGATACATACACTCACCGCCTACACATATAGAAACAAACACACACACGCACACACACACGCATATATATATATATATATATATATATATATATATATATATATACAAGAGTTATATATATATACCCACAAATATATACTTATGTACACGTAAGTATATATACATACACATATACACACAAAAATATAAATACATTCACACCTGCATACAAAAATTATATGTGTGTGTGCGTTTACGTGTATGCATGGAGTTCATAGAAATGTGGTAAACTGTTTAGATGCATTTTACATATATATATATATGTATATATATATGTATATATATATATGCTATTTAATTTATATTAAAAATACGTTTACAATATGATATATATGCACACATATATGAATTTGTACATTATATAAAATTATTCGAGTTTAATATTTTTCAGAGTTGTGGAAACCAATGAATTTTTACGACGTTTATACAAGAGTGTTCAATACCCAAGTAGGGCAAGATATACTTTTTATTTTTATTTTTTACATAAGCATTTATATGCCGCTACACATTCATGACCATGTTTCGGTCAGCCCCCTTCAAGAGATGCTTCTTATACAATAAGGAGACATCTCCTGGCGATATTATTTATACAAAATAGAGTCTGTAATTACGTAATATCGTCTGAAGATCTCTCTAGCTACTTGTAATTGACTAATTGGAACATGCTCATGAATCTGTAGCGACATATAAATGCTTATGTAAAACAAACAAAAAGCATGAATTACACACGCACATTTTATATATATATATATGTGTGTGTATGTAAAATAAAAACGTTGTTATTGAAATATTATTAAAATTTTCAAAAAAGAAAAACTTACAAACCTGTAAGAAAAGTAAACATGTTTTTTTAATTATCCAACAAGAAATACAAATAAACAAGAAAAATCCTATTCCATGGAGTTTCAAAGAATGCAATTCTTCTCATCAGAGGAAAGAAGTTTTTGAAATATACAATAAATTTTGCCGGTTAATGCATCACCGGAAACAAACAATATGTAATTAATCATACTTGTGTGTATATATATATATATATATATATATATATATATATATATATATATATATATATATATATATATATATATAAATTTTGAAGCACACCGGACGTAGTGTCATAATTAATTGATGAGGGTTTAGTTATTTTTTTCTATAGTTTAAACGTAAACTATTAAAAAGAAACTTTCGAAAAGAAGACCAAAATACACGTCTAAATTATATTTCTCCTCAACATAAATTAGATAAAAGGTATGAATAAGGGGTGGGACAGAAAGCAAAATCCTATCGAGACGTCTTTCAGCCAACCCTTTTCGAGATCAACGTTGGTAACAGGGAGGAAAACATCATTTAAAAACGTGGTCAAAAGACCATAAATTAAAAGCGAGGGCAAAAAAAAATGTATAGGGAATAGGAGAAAAAAGAGAAACAATCTCAGCGAATAACCATAAGTTCTAAATTATGGGTATACTCTCTTATCTTACACAGAGATGGTTGGCGCAAATTAATGTATACAGCCTCGAGAATTTTTAAGTGAATTCTCGAGCGCGCTCTGTGTAAAACCGAGAAAGTTTCATCAGTGTATCCGTCAGTGCTAACTTGGCACTGTAATAGATGTTCACCAATGGCCGACTTATGAGCTGGTAAACGCCCGGATGTTGGTCTTTTTTTTGTGTCTACGTAGCGAAGTGGGGAATTATTTTCGGTTTCCAGAATTTATTCGTGATGCAAAGGGTTCATCAAATATTGATATTTATGTTCCTATGACATATCCAGTTTGTTGACTAATGTGCCTTTGGATAAAACTATCGGGAGTTGTGCCGACAGTCTTTATCTAAACCGTCCTTTCCTGAGCATATATTTCTTGACGTCATGGTTTAGCTACTAAATCGGTTGAATTTAGTTTTGACAGGAACACGTATCGTCAAATTGACGGGGTAGCAATGGGTAGTCCTTTATGTCACAGACTCCTATAACGTTATTGGAGATAAACTGTAATAACCAGATATAGTTTGACACTACATTAACCAGATTAATTAGATAGCTTTATGGTTTTACAAAAGGGCCACAATAATATCGCGGGATCTCACCCATTTACGTTGAACGTCCACAGAATGTGGAAAAGCTTTATATTACATATGAAATATGCCGCTGTGGAATTTCCACAGGTTTTACTAGTATTTATTAATTTATGTATAATACATATTCTAAAAATGTCTCCCAAACCGAGGGTATCTAAATATTAAGAAAGAGCTTAAACTAGGAAGCTGTTCTATGTGGTGGCTGATAGATGGATGACGGTTTGATTAACGGTAAACGATGTAATATTAGATATGAGTTGATGTGCCTTTCTCTTTCTCAATTTAGTAATTTGAGTATTAATTATTATCAATTGTATTTTTAACAGCATATGACAACATTGCGGAGTACTTGAAAACGTACAGAACATCTGAAGGTGTTAACATTTGCACAAAGCTATGGAAGATCCATTTCTGACTTTCTTTTTGTCGAATTAGTTACAGTTTGTTTTTTCAAAAATGGCACTTTTGAGCATTTTGCTGAGTATCTTAGGGATATGAATTATAAACATGTAGTAATAAACATGTAGTAATAAACATGTAAAGATATTCCATCAGTATATACATAGTTTTTACTCATGTTCACCCTTTACATAGCATATCGCCACTTGGACATAAGGATCTACTATTTGGAGCCATATCTAGGCAAGATTAACAAGATATTTGTTTATGTTACATTTAAACTTCTGCATATCAGTACAGCCAGGGAAGCAGGCAGGAGAAAGTGAATTCCAAAGTCTAGCTGTTCGAGGGGGAGAATTTTTTAGAATAGAAATCTTTCTGGCATTTAGGGACAACAACAGTGAAATTTTAGTGATGGAGAAACATTTTAAAGGAAAATAGAACCCTGGTATTTTGGCACTATTGCTTGATTAAGGGATAAGACCACAGTGTAGTATCTGATCTGATACAACACTTAACCTTTTCTGTCCTCGGCTAGTGGAAGAAAAATCCTTCATGACTGAGACAATTGTTATTATTGTTCCTACCCAGAGCACCCCTTTGTGTGTGGCTGGATTTCCCCACGCAAAAAGGCAAATAAATAGGAGTACCCAAGAAAACAGTTAAAGAAGACAAATGTTTAAACCGACAATTGTATGTTTTTTTCATAACCAATAAAAATAATAAAACATGGCTTATAGTACATGCAAACGGTGCTTACTCTAGAAAAATAAAAGGTAGGATTTAGTATCAGGATATTTTTCTTACACCAAAACAGGTTTTACATGATGTGTACTTTTTAATACGTTTTTTAATATAGGGCACAATCACGTTGACACACCAGTTCTCGCCACATGACTGAAGTTAAGCAATGTTGAGCCTGACATGTACCATATAGGTGACAATTTGGGAAGGCTAGACGCTGTATGTGCCGGGCCGAGTCGTAGAAATTTCCAGGTTGGTATATGAGGGCGCGGTTGACTTACTGGAGGAGATGCATCCCAAATCAAGACGTAAAGCAACTGGAAACTTCTTTATTTATCTTCCCGAGATTACCATTGATTGAAGAGCCGTGGTCGCTGACGCTGTGTTATTGATATTAAATATGGAATTGCTTTATATGAGCTTGAGTTAACACTTTGGCTAAACCGATTAGACTGCATATTTTCGCACTGAGTATATGTGATTAGCTGAGGGAATTATAGTATTAATGTTCAAAGGTAACCATAAGACTTGTTAAATGAAAAACTCAATTGGCAAATATGAATTCTATAAACCGAAAGCTAGAAATAATTAACTATATACTTAAATTCACATAAATAGAAAGAAACACACATACATATGTGTGCCTGTGTATTTTACTACGTTTTGCCAATAGCACTGATGATTATATATATATATATATATATATATATATATATATATATATATATATACATATATAGTAAGTTATAAAATATGTATGGCGATTAAGCTACACTGAATATTCCGCGTTTCATCCACTCCAGGATTCTTCAGGCTTATGTGAGAATTTTGTGGTTGTCTAGCGTTTTTATATACACCCTTTCTATTGAGTTTTCTATTAGCTAATCAGCTTTCAATTATCCACCGCATCTTTCCTAATCAGCCAATGAGCAGGCACTTACAGGACAAAGGTCCATTTGACCTCCGGCTGGCCCGTTCCTTTGTGTTTGCTATTTAGCGTAGATATTTAGTGTCTTGACCTGTTTTAAATCTAGGTTAAGTTTTTTATATGTTAATTTATATGTATATATATATATGTGTGTGTGTGTGTGTGTGTGTGTGTGTGTGTGTGTGATAGTCTTTGTATATGCATGTTTATTTATTTATTTATTTTATTTATTTTCTATTGTTATTGTTAGTTTAAAATTATTTTGTATCTCTATACTAGAGTAAATTTTATCCTGTGAACACAGTCGTTCGCTATTTCTCTCCTACAGCTTCATAGATGTTGATGTTCTTTAAAGTATAGGATAGCAAATTTTTCGTGAAGGCATAATCTACATGGATCGTCTAGGTTTCTAAATGTGTTTGCTTGTCTTACTATTTTCCATTCGACTACCGGCAAACGTCCGCTTTCCTTGAGTTCCTAGTATTTGTTTGCTAGCGTTGCTTTCATACGGTGTTTTTTTATTATTGAATGTACTTTTGTGGTCATAATATCGAGTTCTTATTCGGGGTTTCTTTCGCAAATAGTGTTGCCTGGTAAATTATGCTTTTGGTTAGACATTCATTTTGAAGAAGGCAGAATGTGCGGTACCTACAGTTTCATTTATCTTGTTCGTTATTAGTATTTTTATTTTTATTTTTAGTATGGTTGTTATTGTCCGTAGTTGGTTTATTATTATTATTATTATTATTATTATTATTATTATTATTATTATTATTATTATTATTATTATTATTATTACTACTACTACTAGTTACATATGTGTTTTTTGTGTTTTATTTTTGTCATGGTGTCCACTTTTTTATTGTTTATTTTTATGTTGTTTTCATTGCTTTTATTTAATATTTTGTTATTATGTTCTTTAATTATCATCTCTAAATTTTCACAGCAGCTGTAGGATAACTTTAGGGTATTTTTATTGAAAACTTTGTGTAAAGGGTTGGTTGCTGGAAAGTGCTTTTTGATAAGATCTAGAAATTTCTTGCCAAGTTTTGCTTTTAACATTTGATTGTATGGCACCGTATACCAGATTATATTTCTTTTTTCTTTTATATTTAATTTTATTATAGTTATTGGTGTTTTGTTGCTTATATTTGATATCAATATTTTTCTATCCACTATTTTTTAGGGCTGTATCATAAATATTGGTTGGCCTGTTAAATGCATTTTCATCGCTTGAGTTATTGCTGAGTTTACTTACGATCGAGTTAGGAATCTGTTTTATAATTGATGGTGGGTGATTGGACTTAGGGGTTACGTATATTGGATTAACGTTATCTTTTAAGTAGGGTTCATATGTGTTTTTATATAAATTTAACGTGACGTCCAGGAAGTTTTTTATTTTTATATTAGCTAATACGTCTACTTTTAGGCCTAGTTTTTTCATTTCCTTGTGTATGATTTTCTTAAGGTTATCCCCCTTAACTTTGTTGGAGTCTTTTATTATAGCTAGTCTATCATCTCTATATAGGCCGATATCCGTAGCATCAAATATGCTTGTGAGGGTATATAGAATGCATAATCCCACAAGATCCGATGCCTCTGCAGAATCCCGAGCACCTATCGCCAAATCAAACGAATGTGTCATTTTAGTTTTTATCCATTGGTTATTCTTATTTATTAGAACTGATTTTCTGCATTTTTTAATAATTTTGATTTCTTCCGAGGATATATCAGTGTATGCCTCGGCAAATTCTAGGGCAATGTTGAAAAGTTCTTCGGATATCGGGGGATAGAAGTCTATGATGTAGAACTGTATAAACGTATATTTATTTTTGTTTTCTATATTTTTAAACCAAGTGAATGCTTCGGCAGTATTTGCCCACCGGTTTAAATCTAGGCCTGTTTGATTTGTTTGTTTACTCTAAAAAGTATTGCTTTGCTAATTCTGAAGTCACATTTGTGGTTTTTGAGCAGAATGTATGCCTCTCTAGGTTTTAATTTGCCAACTTTATCGCTAATTTTTAATTTATCGGTGATTTGTTTATTTTCCGTTTTTATTATATCTATGTAGTCGCATTCGTTTGTATCCAGTTTTTTGTAGTTTTTTGTGATGTTTTATGTGATTAGTTTGTTATATTCTTGTTTATCTATTTTATAAAAATCTCTAGTTTTATCTGCTTTTATAAAGATTTTATTAGAGTTGTTTATGTTTCTAACGATTTTGTGTAGTTTCCGTTGGAAATTGTTAAGTTGATTGTGGAATTCTAAGTTTTTAATAACCAATAAATTAAAAATTAGTGATAAAGTTGGCAAATTGAAACCTAGAGAGGCATACATTCTGCTCAAAGACAACAAATGTGACTTCAATAATAATACCAGCACCCGCTTGATAAACCAAACTAAACCAGAAATAGGCAGAATAAGCAAAGCAATACCTGCACTACATTTTTTGTGGAAGAGGGAAGCGCAGGGGTTAACTTAAAATTATAGTTTCAGTTTTGATGATATTTTTCTGGATAGCGCGAAAATTTGATTTTTAGACAGAAAAAACAATAACAAGCAGTAAATATGAGTATAGACATTTCTATGAAATACTGCCAATTGTATTATGAATATATGACCCACCCAAATGATATATAGTAATAAGAACTAATTCATCAATAAAAGTGAAATTGTCTCCCTCTGTGTGTGTGTACGTTTCCCTACCAAAGTACTCTTTCAATTTTCAATCTACAGACTCAAGAGTATTGAGATTTCGAAAAATCTTTTTAATCAGTTTTTCGGACAGAAATTTGGTTGTTAAGGAGTCAAAATTCAACGATTTAACGTTTGAATACTCTACTAAACTTCTACGCCAATTTTGGGTCGAAACACTTAAAATTTTAGATGTAGGTTACTTGGCCATGGATCGAACTTTTTTAATTTGATTTGAGTCCCCCCACCTAAATGAATGTTAGGGGTCAAAATTGTGGTTAAAATTGTTAAAAAATGACCACTGCGGTCTCTACAAAATTACTCAGCCAATTTCTAGTCTAAACATTTGAAATATTACCTAAAGTGTATTCAGAGATAGGGCAAAGTTTTTAATCAGTTTACGTCGAAAATTTTAGCTGCAATGAGTCAAAGTTCAAAATATTTGACATTTGCGGGTTCTAGCAAACTACTCAGCCAATGTCTGGTATAAGCCTTTGAAATTTTACATAACGGCTATTCAGACATGCAGCAAGCATTTTAATCAGTTTTGGAGCGGAAATTTCGCCGTTAAAAGGTTAAAGTTGAAATAGTTGACCTTTGCAGACTTTACCAAACTTCACTGCCAATTTTGGGTCTAGGCACTTAAAATTTTAAACGTATGGAACTTGAACATAGGTCAAACTTTTATTTTGATTTGAGACCAAAACAATAAATGCTAATAAGTCTAAATTGGGGTCGAATTTGAAAGAAATTACCATTGCAGTCTCTACCAAACTCCTCTGCCAATTTTTTTGTCTAAACATTTGAAATTTGACACAAAAGGTAATCACACATCGAGCAAGTTCTAAACAATACATAGGGCCCGAACGAAGCCGAGCTGAACTGCTAGTAAATACTAAGAAAGGAATATTGTGCTACACAGTTCAATATAAATAATAAAATCACATAGTAACAAGCAATCTTTAATTTATTCCTCTCAATCCAGCACCTTTGAGCAGACAATATTCCTCCTTTTGTAAGTGTTTCATTTTTACGTAACTTTTCACTGACGTTTTTCTTTGGGGTACGCCCAGATTATTACACGTTCTTTTCTCACACCATTGCAACAATGGTTATTATATTATAATCATATTAAAAAAGAAGGCTACATGAAGACAGGTCACTCGTATTATTGTCTAGGTTTGCCAGATTGGCTTTTTCAAAGTCAAATTTCGATAATTTGGCTTCTCTTAAAGCAGTTACGCTTACAAAAATTGTATTTGGCTTTTTTTCAAAGCGTAACATACGGACAAACTACGGAAGAAACAAGTAGAGTATTATTTAGATGATCACGTGAATTGGACCAGTATTTTATATGTATTATAGGGAACAATCTTATGACATGATTTACTCTTTTGTTTTTCTTGATTTTATATGCAAATCGTTCTTTTATTTAAAACTAGCTGGGGTACCTGGCGTTGCCCGTGTGTGGTGAGGTGGGGGGAATAAATAAAAACAAAATGGAAAATAAATAATCGAACGTAATGACTCTGTTTAAATACTATAACTTTTTTAATCGGCAAAACAAAAACAAAACAAAAACAAAAACAGTGAACGTGATGGTTGCATCACGTTCCCTGTTTTTGTTAAAAAAAATGGCAAAAGTATACCTGTTTAAATGTTAAAAAAAATTCTGAAAAATATTGGGAAAGCAAAAAAAAAAAAAATAATAAAACAGCGAACGTGATGGAAAAAACTAACGAAAAAATTGCATAAATAACCCTGTTTCAATATTTAAAAATCGAAAATAAAAAATTATCTGATATCTCGCCTCGAACGTACAATCTTAAGATAACGACACTGCCACTATAACGACTGTTCTATGATCGCGTGAGCGAATATAGGCTGTCCTTTATATTTAAACTAATTCAATAAAAAACGTTTTTTGCGCATGCGTGTTTGGATGAATTGTCATGAAGGAACGATTTTTGCCTACCCCTCCCTTTAGAAAAGTGCCCAGTTGAGGGCGAAGAAATTAGTTTATTTAGCCAATTATTCGACACTTGTCGTCCGAAGGGTCGTGCATCAAAATGATACCAGTCTCGTGAAAATCCGTCGCCTCTGTCGAAAGTTTTTGCAATGCATAGATACACACGTGTATCTATTCATACATACATTTAAACAGACAGGTGGGATTTATATTATAGAAGATAATAATAATATAAATAAATCGTTTCCAAATATGGTCTTATTTTGACTAATCGTCGGAATTGACGTCGCCTATATGTCATCATTTGGTGTACACATAATCTAAAAACCATTTAAAAAATTACCCACGAATATCAAGTGTTCGCCGGAAACCTCAGGGATTAGATTAATAAATTCTACATCATTTATCACACAGCAAATCACACCATATCTTTAAAAATTTTATTTGCTATCTATTAAACTATCCAATTTATTCGATGGATTACCAAGAAGTACTCGTTTCACGTTTTTTCTTTACCAAATAAAAACATAACCTTTGTTCACAATCTGGAAGAAACACACAGCTTCTGATATCTTCATATACGTCCCTATATGCAAACTGATTATAATAACACACACAATTTCTTTTTTAGCGCCGACATTTTCCTTGCTTACATTCTTGACTATAAATCAGGGGAGATAAATCCTATTTTGTTTCTATTTACAATGCCTCCCCACGGGACAGAGTTAGACACCAGGGTCGTTTTTTAACGTGGAGAAAAGGAACAAAAATAAAAATAGTCTCAGGCGTGGAGGATTTCTCCTCCACTGACAGAGAACAAGAAATTGAAGTGCAGCATCTGAGGAACAGAAATCCTATTTTGTTTTATAACAAGAAGAAATATTAAACAGATGGAGTCAATTATCAAAACTAAACCAATTTTATACAGCTCCCTCCATGGAAAGGACTATAAATTGACTGCATTCGTAATATTAAGAGTAGCAACATATAATAATCGTTCACCGTCATATGAAATTATGGGATGAATGTTTGGAAAGCTATGAAAATGTGTTTAGTGAGTTTTTACATTTTGGCTCGTAGGAAAATTCGTGCGTCTTCACTATTCGTCACGATAGAAATTCGCATTTAAGGTAAAACCATTTTGATATCATTACGTGTTTTACTGAAATATCCCCATAAAATGCGATAAAAATAATCGAGTAGAAGATCACCTAGCACTTAATTTTATAAACTAGCATGCTACACGGCGTTGCACGGTCACAAAATACGTCTCAATATAATATTTCAATTTATGGGAGTTCGTATTATTTTGTACGGAGCCCATAGTTTCTTAATTATTATAATGTATTCAATATATAACAGTTACCACCCGGTTGCAAAATACGCTTAAATATGACAGTTTAATCTACGCAGATTTCGTATTTATTATTAAATTATTATTATATTTATTACTAGCAGGGGTACCCGGCGTTGCCCGAGTGTTTGTTTCCGGAACGGGGGGGGAGTTTTAAAAAATGTTATGGTAGGTAAGTAGGAAGGATCAAACCCGGAGTCATGAGTAAAAGTAGGAAAATAAAGTGTGAAAAAAAAAACAAAAAAAAACATCTGCAACGTTAACAGTTCGGCCACCAAGAAAAGTCCATTCCAGTTGTTTAGGAAAAAAAAAATGACTACGGTAGGTCGGCGCGAACGTGAAAATATAATGTGAATTGTCCAGCACGCTAACCACTACGCCACAGAGCACTGCAGCTTAGTTTAGTGATTTTAAATAACTTCACATGAAAGAACTACGAAGCCAAACCGGTATTCTCTTCTCAACTGTTCCTTGTGAACGATCCCCAAACGGTGTTAAGTGGTGGCAGGGGGAGGAGGAATTTATTAGAGAGAAAATATTTTACCACTTCCATTGATCTTAACCGATTTTGGCCGTGACTTCTCAGCAGAAAAAGTATAGAAATCTAAGATTATCGATGAATTTGAGAAATAATAAGCCTATAACACACCTCAGATATTGTTCTGCCGTTTGTGCATATTATATTTGCATGAAATATCTTGATTTTTAATCCTATTAATGTCAAAATCAGACGGGAAAAAATGAGTTCATTTTATTTATATAGAAGATTAGTAAATACTCTCATCATGATTATATTGCACTTAATATATAGTAGTGATTTCAGAAGTATATATATATATATGACGCGGGTGCCATCAGCTAGAATCTAAATTAAAATATGTTGCTCTCCAAACTGATTCGTTACCGTCTTATAACTGTTCATACACATAAAAACTAAAAAAAAAAAACGCTGGTAAAGATATAAATGTATATTTGCGCATACGTAGAAGTAACACGTTTAGTCGACTTACGCCTGTCAAGTTCCAATTTATTTTTCAATTTGGATTCTTTAACAGCTATTTTTACCGGCGTGAAGTCAAATCGAATGTGTTTCACGGTTCCCAATCCCTTATATATCACGTTTCAAGTCTGTGGACCAAATATTGACAGAGTAGTTTTGCTGAGACCGTACCTTACACCAACAGACAGGCAGACAAAGTCATTTTTATGGATATAGATAGATAAAAATGAGTGTAGTTTATATTTCTTACAATAAGTGCATGTAGAAAAAGGAATTATTGTTCAATATTTCTAGTTAAAAGGCGACCTCTGTCTCAAAATTAAAGAATATTGACCCAATTTCTATATTCTAATCAGTAGTTCTCGAAGTTTATTTCCCATATATAATACTGCTGACACTTAAGATTCTTTTTATAGGTGCAAGTTGAGCGCCTGACGTAGATAGGGACGTTGTAACATTGGTTGGGATTACTCGAATTAATATGTAGATAGAGCCGAGTGAATTTAGGTGAGAATCGTTAAAGTAGATTTTAAATCAGTCGGATAAATGAGAATAGATAACCTTGTTAAAGACAAAGCTTCCGGGGGGTGCATTTCAAAGGCAGAATTCTTGAAGTAGTTCCAACGGCAACAGTTTTCTATTTGCAAAACAATATCATATACGTGTTCATAATTTAATATATGAGAAAGAAACGAAAGACTAGGGCAAAATAGTGCTCAGTGCATTAATCATGGAGTCTGGATTATGCCTTTTTGTCTTAATACTATATTTCTATCTGCCATCTTTATCTTCCGTTCTTGTTTTTTTTTCTATTAAGTTAATAGTTATAACTCAGCCGCTTACATTGATTCACCTTTCAACAGAAAATTCGACTTGATGTCTTTCATGCCAAGATTTTAAATTGAAACATGATTGCGTTGGTCTAGCAGTTCAACATACTTCTGTATTATTATCTCTATCTCTACTATTATATAAAAGTCACTTTGCGTGTGTGTTAGTTCCTCATAGATTCCGAAACAGCTGAGCCTATCTTTTGCAAATGTTACACAAAGCTAATTTATTTATCTGGCAGCGTTCTTAGATATACAGCACTTGTTTTGTACAGAACTTCATCCGATAAGTATCGACAATCGAAAAAAAAAATTTTTTTTCTTATAGATAAAAAATATTTGACAGGGGTATATTTTCGTTACACCGTCCAAGGGAGATAATAAAATTTCGGCAAATCATTTCTTCTTAAAAAACAGAATTATTGAAATCTAGAAGTGTAGATCACTGGGAGAGCATTCGACTACAGATCGAAATATACTTTGTTCAAGCCCGAGTGTACCTCACTACTTTTTAATTCATTTTACGATAAAAGAATAGTTACCATTTAAAGTTGACACAAATCACTTCTTTGTCTGCATGTTTTTAAACTAAACATTAATTAGAAGTGACTTTTCCAGGGCATCCATCGTGAAGACCAAATATCAGCTGACGTGAAATTGTAAACAAACACAGACAGAATTTGATGAAAGACGTTATTTGTAAATTATTCTCCGTAATATATAATATACAGTAAACGATTTTTTCTATAGGAATACATACACAATCTGCATGAATTAAATATCATGTTGAAGCGTATATTACAACCCTGCAACGTCCAGCGTCCAGTTAGTCATTTGATAAATCCCGCGAAAGTGATATATTTGTTTGAAATAGCCGAGTTATCTTGGCTACTTATATTCAAGTTATAATCTGATAAGTCACCTTACAGAGTGGGGTTTCCTGGTAATATCTGTAATCGTTAGATTTACCGTCTGTCTTTTTACGTCTGTTCCAAGCTGATCTTCCAGTCAGTGTTTATGGCTTAACCAGCGAACTATATTCTTGTGAGAAATAACCCGGATGTAATCATATTCAGTACACCATTTATATATACGAGAGTCATAATAAATGTCGCAACATACTTTTTCATTGCTTCTGAACTAATCTGCAAATTTTATAATTAAATTCACTCCGAAAAACAGTTGTCTTATTTACCTATTAGTACTAATATTTTTTTGATTTCGATTTAATATATACTGAATTACCTGACTTGGTTTTACAAATAATTGATTATAGACTTGCTTCCAACTTACCAACGAATTTATAATTATAAAGAAAGCTCAGTGGGAGAACATTCGACTACTACTATTATAAACACACACACACACACACACATATATATGCATATATATATATATATATATATATATATATATGTGTGTGTGTGTGTGTGTGTGTGTGTGTGCGTGTGTAATGTTAAACAAACCAACACGTTGTAGACTCAGTTGCAAAGGAAATGATGAATAAGAAAAACTTCAACTCGCTTATTCCGATTTTAATAAAACCCCTTATTCCTCAATCTTCCACCACGCATGACTTTTAATTACAACTGTGACGTCACCAACATCTCTAACGTGATTGTCTTCTCCAACGCATTCATCAACGCGTTCTTTTAATAGCCTTTGTCGTTTTCCTTACCGTGTCACCACTTTACACACGACTCGGCATTTGCATACAGCCACCACGCGCGTCAGCAGTGCTATATATTAGTGGTCTGGCAAAGCCACAGGGAAGAAAACCGGAGCAGTAAAACTGAATCTGACTTGCAGGACACTATATATACAAACGTAGGCAAATTTGGGCATATTTGGTTTGAAAATATACAGGGTGAACAGAAAGTCCTTGGACCATTTTTAGTTTTAAAATTAAATATTGTTAAAATCACTTTTTCTCTTTCCGAATAAAGTAAGTATTTAGTCTAACTATTGATCTAATTATTTTCAACAAAAATATTAAAATAATTTTGTTTAAACTTTCAGAAAAATGAGCAAACGAGAGGCCATAATTCAGCTTCATTGCGCGGGAAGGACAAACTCAGGGATTATTAAGTTCTTGAAAGTGGCTAAATCCACCGTGTACCATGTTGTGAACAGATTTACGGAACTTGGTACATCTTAAGACCGTCCTAGGAGTGGAAGACCTCGCACTGCTCGAACAAAGAAGGTGATTAAAGCTGTCCGAGAGAGGGTAAGGAGGAACCCGAAGAGATCTGCAAGACAAATGGCTAAAGACATGAATGTGAGCGTAACCTCGATGAGAACCATCGTAAAAAAGATCTCCAGTTGTCCCCCTACAAGATGAGGAAGAAACAGTACCTCACACCATCAAGATCAACACAGATCGCGACATTAACGATATTTTGGTTCCAGCATTTGAAGAGATGAAGAAACACTTCAAAGATCAGCCTTTCACCTTCCACCATGATGGAGCACCATCACACATCTCCAGAAAAACTCAGGACTGGTGCCAACGTCATTTTCCAAGATTCTGGAGTAAGGAGATGTGGCCTCCTGCATCGCCTGATTTGAATCCCATGGATTTTTCGGTGTGGTCTTTGTTGGAGGCAAAGGTCTGTTCTGTTGCTCATCCAAGTGTTGATGCTTTGAAGACATCTCTTCTGAGTGAATGGGCTAAAATACCTCAGGAAACGCTGCGTGCCTTGGTTGGTAACTTCAGACAGAGAATTGAACGTCTAATCGAAAGGAACGGACATCACATTGAAAATAAATAATTTGAATTTATTCTTGGTTTCCTAACTTATAATTTTCATTCATGTTTAATTTATATTTTTGTAATTTTCTATTAATAAACCACTTTTGAATTGGTCCAAGGACTTTCTGTTCACTCTGTATATATATTTTTTTACCAATTGCCATAAAATTTTAACCATAGAATAGTATTATAATCTTCAAAATGCCTGCACATTTTCATGTAGTTTCATCCCATAAAATCAAATATATAAGAATGTTCATATTTAATGTGGCTATCAGTATATATATATATATATATATATATATATATATATATATATATATATATATATATATATATACCACCTTTTGAACAATTTTATAAGTTCCGAATCTTAGCGACAATTGATCAGAATTTAAAAAAATGAATGCTAATAAATAAGGCAATGATCTGAATTGTGCAGTGAGTAATGTGACATTTGCCCTTAAGGTCGCACATTAAGGGGATCATTCATCATCTAGAGCCTATTTTTGGCACATTTTTTTACTGCCATTAAATGTTTCAATCACGGTTATTATAATTTATTATAAGTTTTCCTAGTTTTGCATATGAATTACAAAATATATGATATTTCCCAAAATCTTCTGGCTTTGATGGAAAGGAGACTAAAACTTGCTACTATGGTTTTGAAATGATCTGAAATAACAGGAAAGGGAGACTTGATTCCAAATGTTTCTCATATGTTATATCTTACCCTCTTTGGTTTTTATACATAAAGTAAAATTTCACGGCGCATAAGGTTCATTTGATACTGGAGATATTCATAATCGTACCGTATTACAAAAGAAGGGAGATATAGCATATAAGAAATATTTGGAATCAAGTCTCCCCTTGCTATTATTTCAGATCATTTGAAGCTATTGCAGTAAGTTTTAGTCTTTCCTCAGTCAAGGCCAGAGGTATTCGGGAATATATATATATATATATATATATATATATATATATATACATATATATATATACATATATATATATATATATATATACTAATGATTGCTGATTCTTAACTACTACTAGATTGCAGTGTTAGCGCGGAGGACTTTAACAGTGCAGATTAAATTTTATAAGTTGGTTGCAAATATTTGCATATATGACCGCTTACTGCTCTTGTAATACTGATATTCTTACACCGTTTGTTTTTGGTCTGATGACGGTCCTGCCACCTCATCTGGCTGTTCATACCAGCTCTTGACGACAAACAGGTATAAGAAGAGCGAAATCTGCGTGGCACATTCGACACGAACTGCTTCCGGAAATCAAATTTTAAAATAGAGTATTTGAAGATTTGAGGCAAGGTGATTATCGTTTTGCCTCAAATCTCTCACATCCATAATGCTCCTCTTAACCGGGTTGAGCCTTTACTATCTTGGGAGGTCCACTTTATGAAGAAAACATTTTTAAGATCATTTTTTTTAGTTTATTTATTACATATATGTGCGTGTGTGTGTGTGTAATCTATTTATTATATATGTATACATATGTCCTTATCTGTGGGAATGAGGCATGCTACTGGAGGACAGGTATTCACACACTATTTTAGTCGCGACAGCCGAGGGATCTTTTTAAGATGCTAACCGTTGCTTTTAGTGTAATGTGTGCGTACGTGTGTAAATAAGAGGTACGTTCATATGTCTATATATTTTATGACATAACTGTTGAGAGACAGGAAGAAATAGCTGAGAATAGAAGTGAGTGGCGAAGAGTTGTCACGGAGGGTCGCAAGTTATTAGAGGCAAAGGACTTGGAATAGGGTGAGCTTAAGAGAAATCTGCGTAAAGGGTCTGAGAAGCAATTAGACGCCTGTAAAGCAGGCTGCAAGTGTGAAACATGTGAGTTCTTTCTACTCTCTAAAGTTGGATATGTTAACCATCTGAAGTCACACGAAAGACACCCTTATGTACCCTTACCCCCACGATCTGATGAGACAACCAGTGTGATGTGTGACAGGAAGTGCAAGTCTGAATAGGCATCTGGTTGTGCACAGGGACACCACACCATATAGTGGTCCAG
Organism: Euprymna scolopes; assembly: GCF_053919585.1. Classification (NCBI taxonomy): domain Eukaryota; kingdom Metazoa; phylum Mollusca; class Cephalopoda; order Sepiida; family Sepiolidae; genus Euprymna; species Euprymna scolopes. The sequence continues at coordinate 31,897,498 of NC_136502.1, forward strand.
TAAACCCGGTGCAGACACTCGATTTAATACAATTTTAATAATCTATGGAATATACGAAATCTGCATGAATTACAATATATTTTAGCCATACACGGGTCACTTATATATAGCGGGTACAATATAATAATCAATAAATAAATACGAAATCTGCATACATCAAAATATTATTCTCCAACATATCTTACGATCGAGCAACGTCGGGCGGATTTCTAGTAAACATATAAAAACAAAAATTTCAAATTAAATTCTGCAAATTAAAGAACAAAAAAAAAAAAAAATTATTATTCGACAAAGAATACGAAAATTTAAAGTTTAGTTTAAAACTTGAAATTTTTGTATTCTTTGCCGAATTTAATTTCAAATTTTTATTTGTATTATTCCTTACCCTCGTACGCTGAGCGTCTTATTCTGGTTGGGATTGTATTATAAATATTGACACTAATATTTATATGGACTTTAATTTTACAGTATTACATAATCTGTAATCTGAAAGCATTAAAAGTTAAGTTAATTTATATACATATATATATATATATATATATATATATATATATATATATATATTCAGGAAATATTAATATTTTTGTCTACAGACACCGACTTCACATGCTTGCGTAATCAATAGTACAGTCAACCTTGGCCTTTTCATCGGCAATCAGCAATCAACATACACATGGAAGTAAAATTGAGGTACTTATGAATCCACGTAAGCGGGCTGTCTTTATCAATGGTCATGAGAGTATTCTACAGCTGGAAACGAAAACAAACACAACGCATAGCTCTGATGGTCTTATCTAATTTTATAACAATTCATTTTTAAATTAGTAAAATTCAGTATTTTTGGAAACAAAACCATCAATTTCATAAGAAATCAATTTTAAATGGATGTAGATGACAACCTACGTAGAGAAAACTAAAGATCATTATAATTATTCTAATAGTGTGAAATTATTATATATAGCTGCGTGAACTGTTTAATTTGCATTAATAAAAATGTTAACCTGATAATTAAGCCTTCACGAACTAATCATAAAACGTTTCTCTCGCTAATTGAATGCCAAGAAACCAAAGATGTGCAAGAACGATTGAAGGGAAATGTTAATTAAAATTAAAACAACAACAACAACAACAACAAAACAGTAAAGTATTAAAAGAAAGAATCGTTTAGAAAATTTGTTCTTCGAAATCAATTAAATTCTCTCGAAATTCAGCTTGCCTTGAAAGGAAGTCGCTGTGTGGTTTTAGAATAGAAATAAATAATAAAACAATAGAATTAACAAAGAAAGCTATGGCGATGCAACAGGCAACGCAGAGTTAGAAGGAGCCTGGGGTTAATACCATAAACAACTAGAGAAACACGGGAAATACGAAAACAAAGAAAACAATTCGTGGTTTGTTGGATAGTTAAACTTAAAATAAGCAAAAAAAAAAAAATGTTAAAGAAAATTGATTTAATGATGCCTGAAAAAGGATGCTGAAAATACGTAGGATGAGGTACAGGTTATCCTTCCGAATGTTAAAGTAAACAGAAAAGATGTATTAGAAAATAAAAAAAGTGAGTGAGTATAAAGGAGTATAGAAAATAGAAAGTAAAAAAAAAAAAGAAAAAAAGAATGAACACCAGGATTAGAAACGATGCGAATAAAAGGAAGGAAGAGAAAGAAAAGCACGAGCACACAAGGAAACACGACAGCGATGAAGGTAAAATAGGAAAATGGATGCGGAAGTGCAAGTGTATACTAATTAGTATAAAAAGGGGGAGGCAAGGACGATAATGAGTGAAGTAAGTAGCAAAGGCTGTATTTATTTGCTTCCCACTGAGCAAATTAGGCACAAGGCCGTTTTTTAATGTGGAAAGAGAGAGAGAGAGAGAGGAAGCGAAAAGGGGCCAGCTCCTGAGAGGTTGGAAATGGGAGCTGGATAGTGATTTGCCAGCTGGCCCATGTAGGGGCAACCCTACATGAACCAGAAGATTGCCACAAGGGCAATGGTCTTTGATTGCAGCATCTGCCGGAACAGATACTACACATTGATCTTGGCCCGAAGGCCACAAAGGTCCTCTCGCGCGGGGGGGGATTGAAATAAGTAGCAAAAGCAAGACAAAGAAAAAAATGATAAAAAAGATCTGGAGAAAGCACGTATGGATTCGTTCTTTTCCAGGCCTATAACCACAACACCATGTCAAATTCACATACACACATGTATATGTGGTTAGTAATATTATTTACTAGAAGATGTACCCGGCGTTGCCCGGTATAAAATCTAACATTAAATTCTTTCCGAAACGCAATAAAAAAAGCGGAAAGTAAATGAGACATGTGCATACAAGTGTTATGCTTTTTTTCTAAACATACAAGTGTTATGCTTTTTTTTCTAAACATTTCACAAGTAAAAAAGCAAACGAAGAAATACCCGAGCGGAGATCGCAACAACAACCTAAAGACAGTGAGTCAAATACAATAACCTTTAGACCAGCTTGGCACGTTCTTCAAAAACTGTTTTCAAACCATGCGAAACAGTTGACAAAGAGACAAAAATACGATGACACTAAAGTATCATTTTTTTTTTAAATGTTGACGTTTTTTAGCCACTTTCTTTTCTCTCGGATAAAACCAGATTACAAAATTTTCCACGTGTTGGAATGCCCTATACACCATATTTCAAGACTGCAGATAAATGTCGTTGAGCATATAAGTTAAGAAGTGCCCTCACACACATTCTTATATTTTGAACACACACACACACATACACACACACACACACACACATACATATATATATATATATATATATACTTTCTTAGAACTGCACGTCTGTGGAACTCTGTTCCGTATGCCTGCTTCCCTCCGGACTACAACTTGGATGTCTTCAAGTCCAATGTTAACAAATTCCTAATGAACCGCCCCCTTAATTAAACACTTCATCAAATCTCCACACTAACGTAATGTACTTGCAATAACTCTTATCCCTGAGTGGCTTCCGGGCCTTGATAAGTGGTGATCACTGTATATATATATATATATATATATATATATATATATATATATATATATATATATAAATGAAGTGGGTACAATAAGTATCCGATATAAAGCAAAACGTTGATTTAATTATATTGCATGAAAACAAAAGCGAAAGCAAAATGCTATTCTTATGTATTCGTGTATGATAAATACAAATCTCTTATCAAAAATCATATATAATTGCACATTCACTAGATAATTTCATAAATGTCAAATCTAAGGTTCAAAAGTATCCAACACACAAAAAATAATATTAGTTTTTAGTAAATATGTCCTTTACTCGCCATAACAGCTTCCAAACGTTTGGAATACTTCCTTACAAGATTATTACAAATGTTAACTGGAATTTTATCCCACTTTTCTTGACAAATTCGTTTAAGTTCTGTCAGATTATTCGGATCTCTCTTTTGTAACATCAACTTCAACTCTCGTCACAGATTGTCAATTTGGTTGAGGTTGGGTGATTGACTTGCTCACTCTAATGCTTTTATTTCCTTCTTCGGAAACCATGCAGTAATTGCCTTAGCCGTGTGCTTGGGATCATTGATCTGCTGGAATATCTAACAATTACGCAAGTTCAAATCCTGCAGAATTCGAGAGATTATCGTCAAGTATAGCCCGATATATTTGAGAATTCATTTTCCCTTCTATGCTTTGATGTTTTTCAGGGCCAGCTGAAGAGAAACAACCCGAAACTACTATACTTGCACTTCCAAACTTCACTATAGGGATGATATTCTTTGGATCAAACGCTGAGCTCTTATGTCTGCAGTCATGACTAACACTATTTCGACTAAAATAACTCAATTTTCGTTTCGTCTGACCATAATATTTTATCCCCTAAAACTTTAAGTTTTCTTCAAATATTCCTTGGAAAATTCCAGACGATTCTTAACATGAATCGGCTTAAAAAAAAAGGAGTTTTTCTTGGTTTCCGCGATTGGAATCCGCCCCCTTTTTTGTTTTTGAAGCACTGTTCCTATAATATTCTTGCATACACGTGTCCTAGGTGATTTTAATGTTTTCTGGAGTTCAGAATGAGTTATGCGTGGATCCTTTCCTTTTCGGATGAAACCCGATTTAAAAGTTTCCCACGTGTCTTAATTCCCTATATACCAAATTTCATGCCAGTAGATCAAAGAATCGTCTGGAATATAGGTTGAAAATTGTTGTCACACACACATGTCTTCACTTTTATAGATGTAGAGACCACTCTAATTTTTTGTATAATATGTTGGTTAGCTTATTTTGGCGTTGATCATATATTCAAGATACTGATTAGAATACTTTATTGAAATACTTTTTGTATCGTCACAGAAACGATCGTACACTGATTTGGTGTTTATATTCAGTTCTTGGTGCTAAAATTAATGATGTTTTCATAAATCATGTTACCATGTACTTTGCATATATATATGTGTGTGTGTGTGTGTGTGTGTGTGTGTGTTGGGTGTGTGTGTTGGGTGTGTGTGTGTGTGTGTTAATGCAACACATATGTTAGATATAAACCCATGTGAAAGTTGGATTAGTTTAACCCGGATCTTTAGGCGGGACGGGTGATGGTTAGGACGCTGCAGGCCACATTTCCTATCGAAGACAAATGAAAATTAACCACGCGAAAGAAGCCAGTGAAAATAAGAAGACCCACACACCGATCGGTAAAACGGCTCCCGGGCGACCAGGTCTATTTCTAGACTGTGCTGAGCACAGATAAGAGGAGGACGGGCAGTTGAAGGTAGGAGTGGGAGGTGAGAATAAAGATGGAGAAGATAATATTAGAATGCAGAAAATGTGACGAGGAGTGGGGAGAGGAATAGCAGAATTATATTAGCAACAGCTTTATACAATTCACCTGCATATCCGGAAGTTAATTATTTTTATAATAGCAGCTAAACATCATTAAATCAACAGTAATGACGACTACGAGCACTAACACCGTGACCGCCATCATAATAGAATCAACCAAGATATAAAATAATACAATGAAATTGCAATCACGAAATTAATTATTTAATTAATGTATCGAAAAGAGTAAATTAAAAGAGAAAGGAAAAAAAGTTGCACATTTATTTCATATGAAAATATTTATATACACAGAAATCATAATTTTCTCAAAATAAATGACTGTTTATGTATCGATAGAGTTACGTTCGTAAACACGAGGGTCAACCAATAAGCGAAGCTGCAATCTCTATTTCTATAAATTTGATTTTTGTGTATTGATATTATATATCAAACACCATTTTTTCTATTTATTTTAAAAAAAATAAAACTTGGTTATATATTGATCGTGGAATTACATTCATCTGTAGAAAATCTGGCTAATTCACGTATTCTTTTATATACATATTTTAAAATAATTCTCTATCAATTTTTGTCGGTTTTCCCATAGAAAGATCATCTTTAGTTAAATATTACATGTAATTATCTTCATACAGATATTCTACATGATTTATGTTTACGTAATATTTGCGTAAAAAGGTTATAATAAACACAAACCTCTTTATTTCTCTCCCCCTCTCTCTTTATATATATATATATATATATATATATATATATATATATTTATACATGCATATAGATATAGAGTTGTTGTTGTTGTTTTTTGTGTTTTTTAACGATAAAATCGGTTAAATAGTTGCTTCGCCTCGAAGGTCATTTTTATTTACTTAGAAAGTCGCCCATAATTTATTTGGACATATATAACATTTTATTTATTTTTATTATTTTAAAGCAGAACTCTACGTACATGCATGTTACAAGGTAACTACGTCTCTTCAGTGTAGCTTGACTTGACTGATTCACATGTTTGGAGTTCGATACGCTGACGAGACGTATTTACCTTGAAACATACATATACGTGGATTACGGTTTAAAAATAATAAAAATAAATAATATATGTTTGCGCATATATTTTTGTTTAAAATTTTTGCCTACGAATATGCATGTGCGAGATAATAAATATTGGTTCATGTTTTAATCTTTAACCTTGCAGTAAACATGTCTTCATGGTACAGTCATTACCGTCAAAGAAAAAAGTAAATAGTATACTAAATGTTTTGGTTTCGATTCTCGGTGTTGGCGCATTAATAATTTTTTAAAAATATTTAAAATTATTTACATATATTGGATCCACTATAATATAATAAGAATATGAAATCTGCATTAATCCAAATATAATGTTTAAGCGTATTTTACAACCGGGTACTACCGGATGACCTGCTAGTATATATATATATATATATATATATATATATATATATATATATATATATATATATATATATATACATGTATGTATGTATATATATATAAAGATACCACGTTAATAATAGACTCATAAGTATTTACGTATTATCAGAAAGTAATGTTTTTTGGAAACACCTTGTGTGTCCTTTAGTATTAAGGTGATATCTTAAAAAATGTTTATAGCTCTAGTGTCTCACTATTGAGCTAACTAAATGAGAATTTTATGTTATTTATCGAAATGTAATCATTGCTCCAAGAAGTTTAATTGCATATAAACATATGTTATCTCCCCCTGTCTCTGTATATATATATATATATATATATATATATATATATATATATATATATATATATATATATATATATACGTTATTATATTATACTAGCGAGGGGTACCCGGCGTTTCCCGCGTGTTTTTCGGGGTATGTGAAAAAAACCCCGAAAATGTGAAAAAAAAAAACCCAGCCTTCACGACGCGCAGTTGGAAAATAGTAGTGCTTAAAAAAATAGGTGCGTGTTTTTGATTGACGTGACGGCGATAGGCATTCAGCAGTTTTTTTGAATGAGGTGAATAAATCGGTTTGTTTGTTTTAAAAATCCGCTCCCTGTTTATTAGGAGGAACGAAATGAAAGCTCCAGTCTGATATGACGAAGTCGACATCGAACAAACGTTACTTAGCTCTCTTGAGACAACTTGCTTTCGGCCTGTGATTAGAGTCGAGTTTCGCTTTTTTATACCGAAAACCGAATGTAACGCGTGCCGATGCGGGAAATGTCGAATAATTAACGTTTGAAAGTCAATAAAATTAAATAGACAGGCGAGCTCCGTGGGTAACTCTGATATATTACAATTTATAAATGATATAAAAAGTTTTAAGAAGTTGTGAACCGAGCAAGCGCTTCTCTGAAAGAAGCCTTTTGTGGACATCGAGGAAAAGCGTACATACATACATACATACATACATACATACATACATACATACATACATTTTCGCCTCTATATGTATAGATTATATATATACGTTATTATATTATATTATATATATATATACGTTATTATATTTTATATATATATATATACATGTATATATATATAATATATATACATGTATATATATATAATATATATACATATATATATATAATATATATACATGTATATATATATAATATATATACATATATATATATAATATATATACATATATATATAATATATATACATATATATATAATATATATACATATATATATATATATATATATATTAAGTAATGTGATTTATAATTTAAAAGTTTTAAAAATTTTTAAATTTAACAATCAAAATTTAATTAAATTAAAAATCAGTTTCATAAGAAGGAACAACAACAAAGTCAATTATCTGTACAATCGTTTCGGAAATCCGTGCTTTTTATTTGTGGTATACATGAAGTCACGTAGAATAATTATACATAGTTTTTTTGGTAAGCACGGTCTCCTCATCAGCAAATTTAGGAGGATTTCTATTGAATTGAAAAGACACCAAAAATAAACCTAGCATTAAAAGTAAGGCAGATGAATCTGAAAAATTGAAGTAAAAGGTTTGGATATAAAATTTATAAGAAAATTAATAAGAAAATTTGTATAGGTTAGAGATAGAAATGAGTAGAAAAAATATATATATTTTTTTGAATTTACATAATAAATTTGATTTAAAAATATATAGATATATAATTACCTTTTGGTTTTTCTTTTTTTGAAATCAGGAACTGTATTTAAAGTAGTCATTTAGATGTTTGCTATAGCTTTTTATTTTATTGAATGATGAATTTTAAAAGGGCGACGCTCGTGCAGTAAATTGTTTCCGTTAGCGTATTTTGATTTAGAGACGCTACAGTTAATATCTATAGAGAGAGAGTTTTTTTTTTTTTTTTTTTTTTTTTTTTTTTGCAAGTTTTTAAGGGGAGATAATTGTCATGGCTTTATTTATTATTTGATTTACGAGTCTAAGGGCGGTAATTGGTTTAACTTAATTTATTAAAAAATTATGAAAATGCAATTAAAGCTCTACATAAATTATTTAAAAATTATGGACTTAGTATAAAAATCGACCCTAATAAAAAAATTGTTAATTTCTTAGACATAACCTTAAATCTTGAAAATTCTACCTTTGAACCATACCATAAACCTAACCAATCACTTCTATATGTCCACAATCAATCAAACCACCCTAAATCAATATTAAAATCAATAGTTCCCAATATCGCTCTAAGAATTTCTAGACTGTCTTCTACTAAATCAATATTTACCAAAAATGAAAAATACTATAATGAAGCCCTTAAAAACTCTGGATATAATTCACAAATTAAATTCATAAATGAAAATGATAGAAACATAAACTGCATTAAAAATAAACCTATTAAGAGCGTAATAACATATAATATGGCAATGTCTTCCCGTATACGAGTTAAGAAAAATAACCAGGAGACAAAAAAAGATAAAACCAAACTACAAATATTAGATAATAATATAAATAAACAACAAACTAAAACCCGCAAACGTAAGAATAGACACAAGGAGATCCTATGGTTCAACCCCCCGTATTCCAAAAACCTAGAAACAAACATAGCTAGAGAATTTTTTAAAATATTAGATAAGAACTTTAAAGCCCCCCATAGATATAATAAGATTTTCAATAAGAACACAATTAAAGTCTCTTACTCTACTATGCCTAACCTTCATCAGAAAATAATTAGCTCTAATAATAATAAAATTAATAAACTACAAAATGCAACTATACAAAATACATCGGACTGTAACTGTAGAAGAAAAAATAAATGTCCCCTACAAGGCTCATGTAAAATTAAAAATGTTATCTATAGCTGCACAGTATCAAAAACTCCAAATATACAAGAACCTATCAACAGCCATAACTCAACTACCAGATTAAATGATAACACCAACTTAAATCAATCTACCGATCAATTATTAACCAACCCACCACATTATAATCCAACAATAGACCTAACGGAAAATAATCATAATAATCAAGAGGTAATATATATTGGTTCCACATCTGGCCCAATAAAACATAGAATTTCAACGCACAAACATTCTTTTAAAAATAACTCTCTATCAAACCAAACTACTCTATCCAACTATATTTGGCAACTAAAAAATAGCAATATTTCTTTCAACTTAAAATGGCAAATAATTGAGACTTGCAAATCATATAAACCAGGAGATAAATTTTGTACATTATGTACAAAAGAAACCCTAAAAATTTTAAAATATGAAGATATAAAAAGCACAACCAAACTAGTAAATTCAAGACACGAGCTTCTATCGTGTAATCATAAACGTTGGTTTAAATTTAATAAATATAAACCACCTTAAATTATTAAAAATTACTCATTAGTAAAAATAGATTTTTTTTTTTTTTTTTTTTAATAAATTAAGTTAAACCAATTACCGCCCTTAGACTCGTAAATCAAATAATAAATAAAGCCATGACAATTATCTCCCCTTAAAAACTTGCAAAAAAAAAAAAAAAAAAAAAAAAAACTCTCTCTCTATAGATATTAACTGTAGCGTCTCTAAATCAAAATACGCTAACGGAAACAATTTACTGCACGAGCGTCGCCCTTTTAAAATTCATCATTCAATAAAATAAAAAGCTATAGCAAACATCTAAATGACTACTTTAAATACAGTTCCTGATTTCAAAAAAAGAAAAACCAAAAGGTAATTATATATCTATATATTTTTAAATCAAATTTATTATGTAAATTCAAAAAAATATATATATTTTTTCTACTCATTTCTATCTCTAACCTATACAAATTTTCTTATTAATTTTCTTATAAATTTTATATCCAAACCTTTTACTTCAATTTTTCAGATTCATCTGCCTTACTTTTAATGCTAGGTTTATTTTTGGTGTCTTTTCAATTCAATAGAAATCCTCCTAAATTTGCTGATGAGGAGACCGTGCTTACCAAAAAAACTATGTATAATTATTCTACGTGACTTCATGTATACCACAAATAAAAAGCACGGATTTCCGAAACGATCGTACAGATAATTGACTTTGTTGTTGTTCCTTCTTATGAAACTGATTTTTAATTTAATTAAATTTTGATTGTTAAATTTAAAAAATTTTAAAACTTTTAAATTATAAATCACATTACTTAATATTGAATTAGCTCTAGGACATTTAACTATCGAGCTTATTATATATCTAAATTACAACGAGCATTTCCTGTATTTTAATTAAACTAGTAATTTCACTATTACATTAAAATACACTTAGCTCTTTAGACTATTATTCTAATCTCCTTTAAATTATATATATATATATATATATATATATATATATATATATGAGATGTCTTAAACAGGTTTTCGGACTGTTTTTGTACATAATGTCGTAGATAGTTGAAAATCCCGTATGTTATTGCCATTCATCTTATGAAATGAAAGACGAATGTTTATTATTTAAGGAGGAATTCAAATAGGCCCTGCTAAAGATATGGAAAATTCCACAAAAACGTGTGTAATGCTTTAAATAGCTTTCCGACCACCTTTTATGAATCGAGCATCAATTTTTGAGTAGCATAAGAGATTCACGGAAGGCAGGGAGGCTGTGAGAAATGATGAGTGGCGTGGAAAGAGTAAGAACGTCAAAATACCAGCGTTGATTGGCTAAATAAAGAATTTCATGGATAAAGACCATCGTGTGTTTATAGAGACCATAAACGTACAGTTTTATGTCAGTGTGGGAACCATGCACACAATAATTCGCAAGGAAGATTTGCGAAAGTTTTTTCCCAAGAGTTCTCAGAGAAGTTCAGAAAGAAAGACGTTGTCATGACAGCTAGGAGATAGTCCAGCTGAGTAATTCAGATCCCACAGTTTGTGATGCACTGATGATCTGCGATAAAATATGGGACTACTGTTATAACCCAAAGACCAAGAGACAGAGATCCCAGTGAAAGGATGCTAGGCCCAGGAATACCAGAAAGAATAAATCCCCTCAGCAACTTACGACTTTTGACAGCACAGACATGATCTAGATGCGCTGAATTCCCATTAGACAGCCACTAAACAAGGAATACTATGTTGAGGTTCGAAGAGGGCAACAATCTTCAGATCGGATCAATAGCATTTCCACCAGAACAATACACCAGTCCACAACTCCATCCTTGTCACAGATTATTTGACCTAGATGAGCAACAAGACAGTTTGTCGCTCTCCGTAAAGTCCAGAGCTTCTTCCCTGTGTCTTTTAGTTATTACTTAAGCTCAATAAAACCTTAGAGCTGTTATTATGAGGCAATTTGGGAGATGAAAGTGGCTGTGACTATATATATATATATATATATATATATATATATATATATATATATATATATATATAAACTGAATATCTGTGTGTGTATGTGTGTCTGGCCACGATTAGGCTCCTATATGGTTGACTATTTTAAAAAAACTGATTGCATATAATGACAGAAGATGTATCGAGACACAGGAATTGGTATGTCTGATCTGGCAGAACAGTGGTTCATTAAAATTGTGGAGTCTGCGTTCGCGCCTGGTCCACAAAGTGTGGAAATAAAAAAAAAAAAAATTAAAAAAAAAACGTTTACAAGTGTTTTTGATATGGATGTACATAATAATACTTTGATAAGTATGTTTTAACTTAAATAGGGATGGTATAATAAAATTGTGGGATCTGCGTTCGCGCCTGGCCTCCATAAAATGGAAATAGGCACAAACTTTAATAAAGACTATTCATATCTATCTGCGTAAGTATACTTTGAAGAAATATTGTATAATAAAATTATGGGGTGTTCGTTCGCGCCTTACTTCTATAAAATGGAAATATGTCAAAAAGTTTAACAAGGTTTTTTTTAATATAGATCAAAAGAATATTGTGATAAGTGTTTCAGTGTGAACAGGTATGGAATAATAAATTATGGGGTTTATCTATTTTATATTTACTTTCATCATATTTTGTTTTGGTTTTGATACCCCCAAATTCGAAGCTATCTCTTTACAACCCTTCCTTTTCATAACCTATCATACTTTCATAAATCAGAGTCCATTTTCTGTAGGCTGTTTTTGAACCCAGTCAACGACGGGTAGTTTTGCTAGTATATATATATATATATATATATATATATATATATATACAATTATTATCATTTTTATTTACGTATTACTGTATATATTATCTATTATATATATAATAAACGGTTCCCATATCGTGTAAAATGATATACTATGTCAACTTAATAATTGATTGTCACCAGTATATTTCGATATAAACATTAGAAACAGTAAGGCAAATCACATGTAATACAATATTGACTTTACATGCAAGAGATGAAGATAAATAATTCTTTGCCTTTGATAAATTGTGAGTGAAAAGTAGATATACATAACTCCATTGATTGTTCGCTTTATTGTAATACTTTCAAAGCTGAAGCATTTTTGTACACTGCGAAATCTTTCTTGTAAACATCGGTGATATTTTTATATCATGAAAATACATGTTCTTGAAATAGGCAGACACAATTATTTGTATATGAACGCGTTTTTGAATGAAATATGATTTTTTTTTTTTGCTATAGCGGCGGGCCAATGTTTGTATGCACGAGGGAAGAACATAGTCACATAAATCTAAAACAATAAGACAATGAGAGAATCGTTAGAAAATGATTTCCAGGCCAAAGTGGAATGCGACCGCAAATTGATGCTAACATTTAATGCGACTAATCTGCTCTCTGTATTATTATTGATCGGACTACTGTTCTCATCTTGAGTGTGCTTTTCACAACGTTTCGGTCGATATAACCTCCGACCTTCTTCAGGTGTATCTTGTCGAACTCGCGAAATGTTTCAGTCGAACTCGGGAATTTGGACGGAATTTCGACCGGAACCCTTTATTTACTTCATGAGCATAGCGTGCTCTGTGTGAATTTATGGGTTTCTTTCATCTTATTTGTTATTTGTTTGTAAAAATGAAATTAATTTAAAGAATCAGATTTTAATTGAAGTAAAGATTTTAAAGTTAAAACTCGCTCTGGAGTCGACAAGAACATTGCAACGTTTAAGATGGGAATTAAATTTGATTCGGCAAGATACACCTGAAGAAGGTCGGAAGTTATATCGACCGAAACGTTGTGAACATCACAATCAAGATGATAACAGTAGTCCGATGAAGAATAATACAAATAACCAATCCTCATCTCAAAAATTCAGAAACGTAATAATCTGCTCTTCCTTAATAATTACAAGACCCCTCTCCAACCACCTATACCCATGACAAATAACACCCTAGCTGATAATTCTTCATTCAAACTCCTCTGCCTAACATTTGCGAGCAATATGAACTGGAACAAATACATTGAGTACATTGCGAATACTGCTGCAAAGAAGGTGGGCTCCCTGTATCGAGCTAGAAGACTACTTACCTAAAATTACTCTGTAGCTCTACAAGACAACTATTCGCCCATGCATGTTGCAACCTTAGCTGGTGAATCTACCACTAGCCTCTTCTTCTTGATTAGGTCTAAAAAAGAATTATCAATCCAATAATTCCCATTTTGTCAACTAAACTCCAACCCCTGTCCCATCGCCGCAATATTACATCTCTGTGCCTGGTTTACAAATATTTTTATGGATATTTTCTAATGAACTCGTTGTATTTGAGCACATGTCCCTCCACGGAATTTATATAACAAACCCCGATCTCCCTAGTTGATTACTTCTACTTACACAGCTGCCATTGCCCAGAAACAATATGCATACCGCGGATTTATCCGGCATAAGTCCACTATAAACAGACAAATGATATAGAAGTTAGAAGTAATTGTAAGAAAGAAATGCCTTAAGGAATCATATTTCCTGGCTGCTAGAAAACTGTTTTTGTGGTACCAGTTTACAAGAATTCTGGCGAAGGAACTGCCCATTAAATTATTATCCCATTAGCCACTTCTCTCTTTTCGCCAAAATGAAAATTAGCTTGTAGATAAGCCGGGTAACATACTACTATTCTATATAGAATTGGCCCTGTAATAATAAATACGAAATTTGCATAGAATAAAAATATATTTGAGTGCATTTTATGATTGGGCAAGCAAAACACAGCTACGTTCCTTAACGGAAATAGGCACACATATTTGCGTACACAATAAAAAAAGCACACGCACACAGAACCCCTTATCTACACATACCGGACTAAATGAGAAACAAATGGTTACACACTCATAAACACGCATTAAAAAGGCACAGATACGCAAATGCACTCAGAAAATGTATTCAACCCCCACACAAAATTAAAAAAATAACATTTAACTCAAACGAACAGTCTTACAACTAATCACTATTTTTTCGTCTGAAAAGCGCCCATGATCTTAAGCACATCGCCAATATGAAAAATTAATGTTGTGTTATAAATAATTAGTTTCTACCGAAATGTTTTCGTAGAAACTAATTTTCCGTACAATTCTTGTATTTTTTAATTTTGTTACATATACCTTTGTTTTATTGTATATGTGTATATGTGCATATAGAAATGAATGTTTTTACTTTCATATCAACTCAAGATATCAAGAATGTTGTTTATGTTTTAGAATAGCACCTTAACTTTAGGAGTGATACATATTCTGTTACCCGAAGAGCTACTCGACCTATTCCGACGGAGAAAAGACATGAATTCCACAAACGTTTCACCTTCATCAGGATAAACAAAGAATAAAGTGAACTTACATGAAAAGAAAAGAAAGACAATTTGTTAGAACAATGCAAATATGAAGTCGATGAAGATTTTAACACTTAATTCATCAACATTAGGTTGCCCCAAAAGTTCGTAAACAATTGCAAAAAATAGAAATTAAACTTCAAAATAAAGACCATCATTTTCCGAGACTTTTTCAGCCTATCGAGCTTCTTGATTATGCTGGATCAGATAGACCTGTTTCTCGTCGGATATCACAATAGGCTTCCAAAAACGCTCGTCCAATGGATTACTGAGTAATTGATGGGAAATTTTAACTCGCCTGTTGGCTTCTGCTTCGGTGAGTTCGTGCAGGTCTTGGTGCGGCTTTTTGTGAACAAAAGCAAGTGTCTTCAAACCAATTCTCGAGTGCTTCATGAAAGTAATGTCCAATCCGGTTTGCAAGTCTCCATCACCCGACTATAATGACCGTCCCGAACGAGACTTATCTTCAAGACTCGTGTCACCAGAATTGAAACGCTTGTACCAATTTGAGATGGCCACATATGCAATTGGTCCTTCACCTTTGGCAGCACAAATCTCATCTGCGTCTTTCCTGGTTGAAAA
Source organism: Euprymna scolopes (assembly GCF_053919585.1). Classification (NCBI taxonomy): domain Eukaryota; kingdom Metazoa; phylum Mollusca; class Cephalopoda; order Sepiida; family Sepiolidae; genus Euprymna; species Euprymna scolopes. The sequence continues at coordinate 31,913,097 of NC_136502.1, forward strand.
ACCTCGCTTCCAACAGTAACAAATTAAAACTCGCAGCTCAATTTTACCAATTGCCATCTGGATTAGAAAGATGAAGACCACCATGACAATATAAACGTAAAAAAAAAAAAAAATCAAATTTGCATAAAACATTCAAGTGTTTACGAACTTCTAGGACAACTTACTTTTTTCAGATGAGATACGTCACACTATTTTTAAAAACACGTTTAGTGTTTTCTTTATTGCAAGTGATATGAACTAGTCTGTTCAACTTATAGTCCCTATGGTATCATTGTCGGTTACAAATTAGAACGAATATTCAGAGGACATTGCCAACGCTGCTGCAATATTGTGGACTCCCTTTACCATGCTAGAAAATTACTCTCCCCTTAAATTATCCTATAACTTTACAAAACAACACATTGGCCATGCACGGAGTATTGTTGCCACATTTAGCCTAGTGCATCTACCGCTAATTTCTTCCTATGACACAGGTTCTAAAACGAATTTAAAATTTAGTGGACCCCGCACTGTCTGCAAAGCTACAACCTCTGTCCCATCTCCCCAGTGTTGCATTCCAGTCCTAGTTTTACAAGTACTTTAACGTAATGTGCTCTAAATAGCTCATAGCACTTGTGCCCTCTCAACATACATACTCCCAACTAACCACACAATCAGCAAAATCCCACCCATTCACTTTTTGTAGTCTCTAGATGCTGAAAGTCCCCTACTCTTATGACTTTTCCTTGGACTGTTAGACTTTGGAATTTCCTCCTTGGTTCTGTTTCCTTGACTGTACTAATCTGAAGAAGTCCAAATGTAATGTGAACAAACATCCCATTGTTCAGCACGACTTTAAATATTAGCTCCTTATGTTCCAAGAGATAGTATGCCTTGTTTGGGGTAAAAAGAAAACAATATATGCAAAATGGCAATCCTTGGTGAAATCCATAAGAAAGTAAGAGATTTCGCAAACAGCGTAGAACGCAAATGGATAAAAATGTCTAGTCGATTAAATAAAAGATGAAGAAAAACATTGTGTATATATCAATATAAAATACAGCTCCAAATAGTTCGGGATATTTCTGGAAGATTACGTAAACAGTATAACAGCCAGAGCGTTGTGTATAGGTAATTCAACATGAGAATGAGAATCGGAAAGTCTTCTAAATTCTCAGATGCTTATTAAAGAGGACCGGATGATAAGACGATCGCCATTGTGGATATTAAAGAATTAAGATTGGGATGAAATTCTAAGAGTTAAAAATTACCGGAAAGTCACCGAAGTAATCCGGAAAGTACAACTGATGCATTGTGGATAAAGCAATAATGATGGCAATAAGAACCAGTTTTCGACATTCGAATAAAAAAGTTATGTGTATTCATTTTTTTTTTGTGAACTGTTATCCTCATCTCCATAATTGGTGTTTCATCACACTTCGGTTAACTCCTCCTCTTGTCTTCATTGTATTTATTACTACCTTCCAGAGTTGTTGCTTGGTTAAGATTGAAACAACTATCTTCAGACAATGCTCAGCCGGAAGAGTAGGGACTAAAAAAGGCCAGAGGAAATGTTGGTCGAAACGGTGTAAGATAAGGATAAGTCCGCACACAGGATGCATACACGATATATATATATATATATATATATATATATATATATATATATATATATATATATATATATATATACAATTCAAAGATGGCGTAAAAAAACACAATTGCAACTTTTCTTCCGATTTTCAGATTTTGTAATAATGCCCATATTCATTTATTTTATTTTAAAGCTAATGAATTTTTATTCTTCTAATGGGTAATGGCTGAATAACTTTAAAAATTGACATACTATTCACATGAATAATTCTATGCTACGAAATAGGTGCTGTCAAGAATTGGACATTTTAACATGCTTGAAGAAATAAACGATAAAATGGATAAGATCTCGAGATTTTGAATGTAGGGCTTTTGTCATATATATATATATATATATATATATATATATATATAAATATATATATATATATAAATATATATATATATATATATATAAATATAAATATATATATATATATTGGTTATCAATCATCATCAACAAAATAAACGTATTTTAATTTTCTTAGATACTAGTAGATTTACTCAGCCTTGCCTGAGTATCGAATATGTGGAACATCTATAAAATATTCTAGGATAATAAGTTTTTGTATGTTAATACACATTCAAAAGTAAGGTACTTGTACAGTTAAATCAAGACATTAAAAAAATGAAAATATCGAAAAAAGGTTATATTCTATGTATTCGTTATGAACTGAAGATCTCCGAAAAAAAAATTTCACTTAATTTGATCAAGTATTTTTTTTTTTTTTTTACAGCGGAAAACACGTTTTTATGACAGCAGGTTGAAGGCAGATATCTTGGATTGTTTCTTAATTTTTGTTTGGGGTTTACAAACGCCACGGGGAGATAACTCCAGTTAAAGCGCCGACACTCCCTCCCCATCTTTAATACTAGCTTTTCTTCCTAAAAATCGAACCTTTTGCTCGGTATCATAACAAATTGGTTTTTCGCTGTAAAACAAAAGCTACTTGATGAAATTAAGTGGGATTTTTTTCGGAGAAATTCATTTCATAACCAGTACATAGAATATAACCTTTTTTTCGGTATTTTCATTTTTTAGTGTCTTGATTAAACTGTACAAGTACCTTACCTTTGAATGTGAATTGCCATACAAAAACTTGGTATCCTAGAATATTTTATAGATGTTCCACAGATTCGATACCCAGGCAAAGCTGAGCAAATCTACTAGTATCTAAGAAAATTAAAATATTTTTTTGTTGCTGATGATGATTGGTAACGAGCTTTGGGGTTTGCGTGCGTTTCTTTATAGCTTGAACTTGAAAATATGGCTGACCAATAAAGTAATTATTACCTCCAATAATTAAATCTATTTTTACTGCTTGCGCTCGTGTCATCGATAAATCGATTACATTGACATTCAATTTTCAGAGGAACATTATATAACAATGTAATTTAGGCTAATACAATAAAAATGCAATTATTTTATAGCGAAATTCGTACCAGTTACATTTTGTGTAATTTAATTTCCATATTGCCGGTTCTATCTTCAGTAAGTAAACGTGTTCGCTTGCCGTCTTTGAGCTTATTTACTTTCTAACAGCTGACGTTCCATATAATATTGAAGACGGAGCGTTCAACGATTGGTTGATATAGTCACGTGATAAACAATATGAAATTCGTGAGTCAGAAGTTAATTTTCTTTTTCTTTTTTATTTTCACTCTGATCGTTGATGTAAGAACCTGTTCCTATTTACAATGCCTCCCCACGGTATAGAGTTAGACACTAGGGTCTTTTTGAACGCGAAGAAAAAGAACGAAAGTAAAAATTGTCTCAGTCGTGAAGGATTTCTCTTCTACTGACAGAGAACAAGATATTGAAGTGTAGCATCTGAAGAACAGATACTACAGTTTGATCTTGGTGAAATGTAAGAACTTGTTTCTCAATTGTTTTTTCATTTCTTAATATTTAGGTTTGAATACCGGTACTACAACCCCGTCTGTATATTGTTCTTATGCTCCTAGACCAGCCGGTTAAGAAGCGGCCTTGCATCTTACTACCAGAGCAATTTTATTTTATTTATCTCCTGTCCAGGATGTTAGACACAAGGTCAGGTAGGTGTACCGATCTATTTCGAACTTGGAAAATCAGTTCTGTTCATTAACCACTTAGCAAACGTCACCTTCAAACCAATTCTATTGAAGTTTTCGTAGTAAGACGTTTCTCTATTCATTCTTTTTGACATATTTCAGAAACCAGATATCTACAAATATTTGCTAAGTCTGTATTTTATTATATCACCGTAATGAGAAATTCGAACACGTGTTGGTCATCATGTATGACTCCGACGATTGTATTCTTGGAATTGGTTCATCCGATATTTTTTTTAGACAGAACCCTTTCTAGAAAGACATCAAATCCTTATGGAAGAGGTCGCGAGGAGGTTTGTCAAAATCCTGAGTGAAAGTGATTTTCTTTTTTTTTATGGAACACAGTGGATTCGAACGTGGAACACCCAGGTCGTCAGTTCCTGTTATCAACCACTTGAAAACAGTTACCTCTCGAACACGTGTTGATTTTACTGTATAACCTTATAACGCAAGTCTCTCTCTCTCTCTCTCTCTCTCTCTCTCTCTATATATATATATATATATATATATATATATATATATTAGAATGGCAAAATTTAAAAATGATGAAAAAGAAATGAACCATATTCGGATGTTATTAAATAAACAAGTCAATTAAAAGAATCGTGAAATGTAATAAAACGCGAAGCGCTTTTCGTCAGACAAACAAACCTTTCAAGGATATATATCTGAAAGAAGGAAAAGAAACTTGTTTTGTTGTTAAAAAACTAATACTAGGATTCGAAAGGGATAGAAACGAGAAAAAATCTTAAATGGAATGTGTCCCCCCAAATAGTTCCAACTGTAACCGAAGGTTTCTCTGCTTGCACAAAGTAAGGAGGGGGGGCTAAAAATGATGACAAGCGCCTCGAGGACAGACAGGTGGAACTTAGTGCATCCTTTGTGCAAAACAGAAAAACACTCAGGAGAGAATGTAGAATCGCAGTCCTTTTTATCTACCTCGTTCTACCCGAGATCATCAGCCTATTTCCAAGGGTTTCCAATTAGTAGAATCAGCTATTGGACAACACTAATTTATTTTATAACATCCGAATATGCTTCATTTCTTTTTCATCATGTATATATATATTTTTATAAGTAATCATGTGTTAGTTAATTTTAGTTTATTGCTTTCATTTCTACGTATGAGTTACCACAGAACAAGATTCTAAACAATGAGATTCACATATCGACATTATTACAGGATGAAAAAAAAATGTCACCCACTTAAACAAAGAACAACTCTAAAAGCAACACTTTTGCCTTTTTTATGACAAACATTGTGCAGGAAATGTGAGAACAGACGCTTTATTTTCTATTAACTTTATATGTAAAACATCGATAATGCTTGTATCGTAAACAATGTTGTCGTTTTTTTATGTTGATGCGTCACTTGTGTAGAAAATAGGTTTTCTCATACTTCACAAAAATAATGTCATGTATTAAAAAATTATAACGGGGTAGATATTTACTTCCTGCCATTGCTACAAGATGTAACACAAGGTCAGAAGGTGGGGATGTCAAGACGATACACCTAAAGTAGGAGCACTTTGACCTAGCAAAAATTGTCTGAACATCCTCGTCGGCATTCTCAAATAGAGGCGCCTCAGGCAACGGAAAATAAAATTGCCCCACCTGAAAGTCGGGTGACAAGGCCTGGAAGTGTGGAATTCATACGTAATACCCAGGCGGCGTACCTTAGTCCGACAGGTACTGGGCCAGTTCCTGAACCCGCACCTGTTGGGCTGATTTTCAAGAACGAATTCCTGGGCATAACTTTTTACCCTGGTCTCCAAGCAACCGAAGCAGCATGTATAATAACCTTGCGAAATTATAGATATTGAGAAGAAACGTTGAAACTCAATGAAAATCAATGATTAAACTTATTAATGCATTGTTATATTTGGGACAGATTTGGCCGATTTGAATCTGAACAGAATAAACCTGTCGAATCCTCGCGCTTGCATCTCCCTCCTAACAACCAACCACCCATAAACGTACCCGGGAATAATAGTATATTGTTAGGTTTTCTTATAAGTGTCGTCATTTTTTAAATAGAGGAGACATACAATACAGAGTCAAGAAGCGTAGAAGGATCATGATTAAGATTTCCGTGAAAAACAATGAATCTGATTTTTCTAAAGATATGATTATAGTGTGTCCTTCTTCTTGGCTGAGTTAAATAAGTAAGACAAAAAGAAATTATACAAATTAAAAAAAAAACGCTGACTCGAATCAGTGTAATCGATACGCCATGTCTACCCAAGGATACCCGAAATATAGTCATCGAACAATGTGTTGAGAATGAAGACCATTTCTAGTGTGCGTTTCATTTCGATTTCACGTTATCTCTTTCTTCTGCTTGTTACGCTATTTCAGAGGAGTTCGATTTTTTTTCGAGCACAATGGGGGGAAAATAGATATTGACTCTTGTCAGCATTCATTATTACTTACTCGCTATTCTTATAAAAAAAGATCCAAACATAACCATCGGTTTATCAGTAAAAACACGCACCCCTCCCTCTACGTCACACTTATATATATATATATATATATGTGTGTGTGTGTGTGTGTACTCTTGTGCGTGTATACACATATATATATATGTATGTATATATGCGCGTGTGCGTGTCTTTCTATTGTACCATCGATCTATCTATAGCTGATGCCAACTTTGTATAATCTATTTTTTATCTATCTAAATCGATTGACACAGGCATTGACATATATATATATGTGTGTGTGTGTGTGTGTGTGTGTATCTAGTGACATATCTACATATACTACGATCTATATATCAATTTATCTAAATAGATTGAGGTATTTTCTCTCTCTGTCTTTCTCTCTCTCTCTCTCTCTATATATATATATATATATATATATACATATAAATATATAAATTGACATAATCTATTGATATTTATTTATGTACATATCTAAGTATATTTACATATGTCAAGCAAGCTACAGTTCTCATATATATATATATATATATATATATATATATATATATAATTAATTAACTTCAGAGACATTGCTGACATGAACTAAAAACTAAATTTTACTTCAAAAATGTTCAATACCCGCATAGAGCTTTTATATAAATCAAAGTTTATTCAGTATTCATAAAGGATGATACCTGAAGAATGTGCAAACGTTGGTCTATCGGCGCATGCGCCTTACCATGTTATATATATATATATATATATATATATATATATATATATATATATATATATATATATATATATATATTAGTAGCAGAAAAATATTTGCTGCCGGAGAGGTAAAATTAATTTCCCGAACAGAAAAAGTTTGCATGAATTTATGCCTCTACGAAGATGGAAAACTGGATGTAACGTTTTTCGATCTAATATGTATAATTTTATTCTATTTTGACGAAAGTTTATTACGGGACTTTGTATTCTGGAAAATTTCGAAAATCGAAGTCTTAAGCTCAAGGAATCTTAAGAAATTATAATTCAATGAGTTATGCCTAATCTGTACTATTATATAAAATTCACTTTGTGTGCATGTGTACATGGGTTGCTTCCTCCGAGGTTCCGAAACAGCTGAGCCTATCTTTTGAAAATTTCACACAAAGGTAATATATAAGTCTGGCAGTTTTTGATATGCTTTACAGAGAAATTCATCCAAGAATTATCAAGATTTGAAAAAAAAATCGATCTAAAAAATTGGCTTTCTTCTCTTATAGATAAAAAAGACTAAAGTTTACAGTAAACTATTTTACGGGAGATAAGAAAATTTCAACAAATCATTTCTTCTTTAAAAAATGATTTATTATAATTCGGAGATATAGCTTAGTGGAAGAGCATTTGACTACAGATCGAATAATTCCTCCGTTGATGCCCGGGTATACCTCACCATTTTATGTTATTTTTTCTTATCAATGAGTTTAATTTACAATAAAAGAAATGGTATTATTTAAAATCGCCGCAAATCATTTCTCCTTTACATATTTTAAAACTAAACATTAATCAGAAGTGACTTTTCCAGGGCATACCCTCTCAAAACCAAATATGAGCTGACGTGATACTGCAAACTAATACAGAAGGAATTTGATAGGCATTATCATTATTATTTCTTTTCTTTTTTTCGAATTAGTCCACCGGCCAAATTAGTCCCCGTAATATATCAAAAGAGGATGGATTCTATAATAATACATACGCAATCTACATTAATTAAAAAATGTTTAAGCATATTGTACCACCGGGCAACGCCGGGCTACTAGCTTGTTGTATAGATCACTGCGGTTTTAATATATTTTAATCTGGAAATAGAAAATCATGCCTATATGATAACATTCTCGAAAAACGTTAAAATACTTAAAAGAAACTGAAATATTTATTTATTTATTTCTACTAAGTATTGTTTTTAAAATTTCTCAAAAATTGAAGGCATCTAAAGATCATTCCTTTTGTATTAGCTTTGCACAAATTTACATTAAACTTTTAAACATGTTCGAGCACTTTGCGTTTAGCAGCTGTGTTCAAAATTCATAATTACAAGTTAATCAGTTTAAGAATGAATTCTGTACACATATAAACGTACACAACTTCAAGAGAACAGGTATGTCTATTGATACATCTATCTTTATATTTAGTAGACTACAAAAGTTGTATAGCGTTTCTGTTTATCTATTATGGTGCACACTGGTATATATCTACACAGTTACTAGGATTGTGTAATCTATCTATCCACCAATTCACACACCCTTTCTCACAGAAGTGATGGTGCCAGTATTCCTCTACTTTTGAGTCCTTCTCAGAAAGAGCTCGCGATGTTACTAATACTGCAATGGACGTTCTTTTATCGTCTGTGTACCAAAAGGTCAAATAGGATATCATGAATTGTGTTTCTTTCTTGGCCAGTAAGTAAAATCAGTTCTCCCTATCGCTATAAATAGTTTCTTACACGTGTGGCTATTCTCTATCTCTACAAATCTACAACAAGACCATGTATCGAGTACTGTTGTCATATTCGGGCTGGTGAATCTGTGCCCCATTTAAAGGTTCTTGATGAATTGTAGAAACGTATCTCTAATTTGACTCGAACCACACTTTCTTCTTCGCTTCAAACTGTTCCTAACAAAGTGATTTTGATAGTCGCAATCTTTTCTAAAAAATATATTATGACATGTCGTCCTCAGAATTGCCTGATCTATTCCATGCGTCCTTTGTTCCAGCACGTTTGACATATTGGTCGAGATAACTCCATAAATTCGTTGCTTTAATACCTCATTATAGTACAGTTTTCTATTCCAGTAGCTTCTTTTCAAAGACTGGAAGATTGTGGAACTATCTACCTGCTCACTGTTTCCTTCTACCTACAGCCTTGGCCCTTTCAAAACCAAGGTAAATAGGAATCTCCTGTCTTTGCAGTTATCATCTTTCGTTCTTGTTAGCTCCTTACATCAATTAGTTTCATAACCTGTCTCAAGCGATTTCCATAGAAATGTACATTTCTATTTAATAAAAAAAGGGATAAACATTATCAAAGGGTCAGCATTTTCGCTAGCAATCTATAGAAACAATAAATACGAGGTTTTTCTTTATCTATTTTACTTTTAATTTGAATGTTTCAAAAATTAAAATAAAAATAAAGAAGAGAAACGTTAATATGCGGGTTCAGGGATAAGAGGCAGAACGGACAAATGTTCTCTCTGACTTTTCCCGATTAATGTCACCTTACCTCCGCTCCCATGCAATCGATGCAAAGTATGTTATTGGGCACTGCCACAAAATTGAATGTAAAAACGAACGAAGTAAAAATGTAATGTGGTATTATTATTTTAACTATTTTACAAAAAAAAAGAAAAAAAAGAAAAGAAAGGAAAAAAAGAAAGAAAAAAAACAGGCATATTGCTATTTGGACGTGAATGGTTACAAATTAGGACCATACTGTGGGTCAGATTCTTACTTGCATCATGGACTGTTCCAGTACTATATTACGATGTGAGATAACACTCTCAAGGGACAGTCCATGAGAAGAAACTATTAGAATAGAAAGCTTTCCGGTATCTAGAGACTTCAACAATGAAAGGGTGAGATTTTGATGCGTTTCGGGTTAGTCGAGTGTATGTACGTAAAGAGGATACTAGTGCTATGTTTTCCACAGATCATCGCATTAAAATACTTGTAAAATAAACAAAAGGATGCAACACTGCAGTCATGAGACAAGGGTTGGTCCTTGTTCCACAGTGCATGGCCTATTAGATTGGGGACGCTTTTTTGGACTAGTGATAGATGCATCTGACCAGATGTGGCAACAATATCCTATGCATGAGAGAATGGTGGCTTTGCTGTGATACTCTTAGGTGCTAGTAATTTTCTAGTACGGTATACACAAAAAATAATATCGTGTTTTTTTTTTATTTTATTAAAAGCACTGACATATCTGTCTACTAGCTGATAATATAATAACTTTGACCCAGAGTAGAAAAGGGCTTGGAGCGCAACGGATAAAAGAGCTTTGTTACAATCAGTTCTAGGTGGTTGTCCTCTATGCGAAAGAAAGTCTAATTATCAGTCCGGGCGATAAAAAGAACACAATTACTTAAGATTTCTACCCGGTCATAGCTGAGAGAACGAGGACAAGCTACCTCCCTGGATTAAATAAAAGGTTAGTTTCAATACCCGTAAAAATTTCCGAGTTCGAGAAGATGCACCTGAAGAAAGTCGAAGATTATATCGGCCGAAACGTTTCTGAGAATAAAATCGAAGATGAGAACAATCGTCGAACCGATTCAAATAAAACGAAATAGATACCCCTTCCTTAGAAACCGTTTCTTTACTGTCGTTCGAATCCACGATAAATCGACTAAATAGAAATCTGAGACAAAACGAATTCTATTTGATAGCCCGACTTTCTGGCTTCGGTGAAAATAAATCAAATTAATTAAGTCGCTTTAGTTTAATTAATAATTGAGATAGTTTTAACAAACGGTAGACGGGGAATATTTTGATATTTAAATTTCGTAGTTGGATACATAAATTAATGCAAAATCAGTGGGTAGTGTTGACAGTATCAAGTCTGGCGGCGAACAAGTGGGAAACGCCAGCTACATTGATAAGAAATAAAGTCATAAAGAACTTTACGTGTGTGAATAGTGTTTTTTTCTCGCATAAACGTGACTTCGATAATTACACGTTGACTTTTTTATTTTATTTAATACTAACAGGCCACCCGTAGTTGCCCGGTCGTAAAATACACATAAATATTATATTTTAATTAATGAGATTTATTATTTAAAAAAAGAAATATCGTAGATTTAAACGTAACATTAAATTCTCTTTAAAAATGAAGTACAAAAATAAAAAAAACAGAAAGAAACTGAAACACATGCAAATATTATGATTTTTCTAAAGAGTTATCTTCTTGTAAATAAAAAAAAAATATTCGCGCTAAGACCGAAACCAAAACCTAAAGGGGGTGAGTCAAGCACAATAACCATTAGGCCAGATTGACACGATCTTTCGATTAAAGAACCAGCACAAGAATGCAACATTGGACCGTTTTCCAAAGTGCTGGGCCTGTTAGATTGTAGACCCTGTTTTGAATCCTGTGTGAAAGAAAGAGACTAGTGATAAATAACATAAGGAATCTGCCATTCGAACGATTCACGCATGCGCATTCGTGAAACAGCTGACAAAGAGATAAAAATCTCCGACTACTTTTTCAATTTTTACCCCTTTAGCAGCACTTTTCGGGTGAAAACTGTTTAACAAGTTTTTCACATGTCTGAATACACTATATACTAAATTTAATGTGTGTAGATCATAAATTCGTTGAGTATATAGGTCAAGAAGTTTCCTCACATACACACACACGCGCACACACACCCATTCTTGCTTATATATATATATATATATATATATATATATATATATATATATATATATATACTAGCAGGCTGTTCCGTGTTGCCCGGTCGTAAAATACGCATATATATTATATCTTTATTATTGCAGATTTTTTGTTTATTATAAACAGAAATACTGTGTAGGTATTCAACGAAGGTTAAATTCCTTAATAAGAATGAAGTAAAAAAATGGAATAAAAACTGAGCCATGTACATGGGAGTATTATGTTTCTGTTTCTAAAGAGTTCACTTCTGGTAAATAAAACATCTCAAATTGAAATCGAAACCAAAATCTAAAGACAGTGAGTCGAGTACGATAACTATTTGACCAGCATGCCACGTATTTAGAAAAGCCTTTTAAAACCTACATATTCTTAAGGCATTGAAGCATGCACAGTCATAAAACAGTTTACCAACAGATAAAAATCCGATAACATGTAAGCACTATTTTTATTTCCATTTTGACTCCTTGGAAGCCCTGTTTCCAGACAAAAACCGATTAAAGGTTTTCCACTTGTCTGAATACGCTAAATACTAACTTTACAAGTCGGTAGATAAAAAATCACTGAGTATATAGGTTGAGAAGTGTCCTCACGCAAAACTATTCTCACTTTTATAGATATATCGACTAGAATAGATTTGAATATTTATTTAAATCACACATGCATAAAAGAAAAAGAAAATGAGAAAAGCCGTCTTCCCCCATTTACTGTTAGACAATGATGATGATTATCTCCTCTCCAATCTGAAGATTCTCTTGGTTTCCCCGATAATTTTGTAGTAAGAATTCTTTCTAGAAAGGCATGGGGTACTTACGAGAGGGACCACGAGAAGGTTGCCAACATCCTAAGTGAAAGAGATTTTCTGTGGAACGAACTGGATTCGAACTTAGAACTCCCAGCTCGGCATTATCTTTATCACAGATACTCACTGATCCCCAATCTATGCCCCACCTCTCTGTATCGTCTAGATAAAACCATTGAAAATAATTTCCATTTCTTCTTTGCACATAAAATTAAATGGTATTTTTATGAGTAATAACTACCTGTTTTTCAAACACAAAACCACGGGTCTGCTTACCAGCTTACGGTCGTAGTCAAGTCCAATGCTTACATTCCGACCAGTTTCAACCACCGTCTTCAAACATCAGGATGTTGTTTCCCTATTTGCCTTACTAACCCATTAACTCTTATCCTCGAGTGGCATTTATGCCTTCATAAGATTAGTATATAAAATGATTATATCCGAACTATACATATTATCATAAGGAATGATCACATTAATGTTTATTCATAAAAAAGAGATTCTTAAGTGATCACGACTCGCTTTAAATACAGAGATGAACTGGTATTTTATGAGCAGTGATTTTAATGTGATTTGCATTGGATTTTGAGTTGAAGTGCATAAAAATATGCTAATTATCAAGATTTGGCCAAATTTAAAATCAATCATTAGGAGTGAACTGCCATAAAATGAAAACATTTCTGAAACAAAAAAAAATGACTCATTTCGGTCCATATTAAGGAATCTACATTAATGGCGGTTAAGTTATCAGTGTGATTTTTAACTATGTGCACACTGAGTGCATGATATTATGTAACAGAGCACGGCCGCTCGTATGGTAGCTGTATGCAAATGACCCAGTCAGGTGCGCGGTGACGTTACGGCAAGGAAGAAGAGAAAATATAAAACAGAAGACCGAGGCTCACGTCAGAAAAGAAGACATGGATGTATTACGTACGATGGCCAAGACCTATAAATTAAATGTCGGTTGTTTCAATAAGGAAAAAAAAGGGAGTCGAGTTATTTCTTGTCTTGATTTCCTTTCGACGGTTACATATTAAAACGTGTGTAAATTATTTGAAACGTCACAGCTTATCGAGATTCGCAAAACAGAACTGTTCCTAAAGATGAGTGGCGTAACATTGAGGCAGAGGAGGAATCAGTTCAAACGATAGACAAAACAAAAGAGGTGATGAATGGCGTCACGCTTTTCGAGCTGAGAGAAATCTACGATTTTCAAATCAGTTTGTGGAAGCCGCGTGAATACGATGCCACCAATAATGTAATCTACACTAAATGTTACGTCGAAGTTTTTGTCCCTGTTCATCACTCATTTCATTTACGTTAGAAACTTTAATTAATAAGTAAATAGTTACCTAAGACTAACACGTATGCATAATGACCTTTATTTTGTTAATAAAAATGTTAAAATCTATGCCGTATTTCCTCACAATTTCACCAATGATGTAAATTTGTTCGTCCGATTTAAAAACAGCATTTTTTTCAAAGACTGCTACCTGACTTTTCGACTGATTTTTAAAAATTCGATTTAAGTTGCAGTTTCTACAATGTTTTATGCAAAGTTCCGTATATAATGTTGTAGCCCTTAGGGATGTGATCATAGCGTATTATCGTTAGTCAAAACATTATTATTATTATTATTATTATTATTATTATTATTATTATTATTATTATTAATTGATTTGAGCGACAGAAGATCGCTGGATCAATTATTATGATTAGAAAAATAAACAATTAAATTGGGGAAAAATGATAGACTTATAATAAATCGCAAAAGGAATGTGAAAATTGAAAATAGATGTAAACATTATTTTGGGGTTTGCATAAACAAATAACTAGATTGGGGTTACATTAGGTTGGTCTGAGACACTTACTGAGACGTAATGAGACACGTGACGTAAATGCAGATTTGGGGAGATTCTAAGCAGTCGTTAGCTGAACATCAGAGGGAACAGACAACTCAAGAGCTGTTTTCCATGGCGGCGTAATTTCAGACAGTCAAGATGTAAAAAAAAAGTGTAATCTTTGAAAATGCCGGCCGGATCATGAAAATAAATGTTCGTAAATAATTCAGGTATGTGTTGTGTTATTTCCATCCGTTAAAAAGAACTGTTTGTCTACAAATGTTTTGATACGTATACTCCAATCGTTTCTTGTTAAAGCTGTTGCATAAAAGTTAAAATATACACACTAGACGATCAACTAAATGATACGACGTATATACATACACGCATTTACACGTACACGAATATACAGAAAAAGATAAACCCAACTATTCAGCATGTGCGTCATTATAGAACATATTCATACACGTATGATTAATAATTACTAAATTGACATTAATTTCTTTCAGAATAGAAATTCAAAACAAGTATATCCTTAATAATAAAGTTAGAAAAAAATAAGAAATTCGTATACTTTTCTTGCGTCAATTTATACTGGGTGATAATGCTTCCCAAACAACCGGCAAAGGTTGAAAAACATGGCGGCCAAAATCACGTGATATATTTCAAACCATTTCGCGATCATGTGAAAGTGTTTGGGACACGAATATTTTATCTCATACTATTGTACACTATCTGATCAGAATGAAATAAACTTACCCAAGTGTAATATTTTAGAGCATGTGAAAAAGTGCCGATAGGTGATCGAAAATTGCGAATGTGGTTTCAGGAATCCTGTAGTTCTTATGAGAAACTTAAAAATTGAGAAAATCGAAGACGGCCGTGTAGTCTTGACCAAACTGTCTTCTGTCAAGATAGGATATGGGTTTTCTAGCAGCTCCTGTCCAGATGTGGCAACAGTACTCCATCATTGGACGTACGTGGCTCTTATATAGATAGACAATTACCTCAACTGTGAGATATCTACTGGAGCGTTAAAAAAACAGTATTTTTCAGCGCAGTCCTAAGAATCCAGTATACCAGACCTTGCATTTCTTCTCTAGAGAGAAGTTTGTTTATTTCTGACTACCAAAGACACACCAACCGAAGGATGTCGACAGGGCTGGCCGTGCAATTTGTAATAGGTCAGAGTGCTCCTCTTTTATGAGAGTTGAGTTGGTTCTCTCCTATCTCCCGGCGTTGTCCCAGACCTCCCCGCGGTGGGAAGCAATAACATCAAAACAGCAGTAGCGTTCAGTTGTTATGCTACGTTGAACATCACATTTTCTTTTTAAATCTGATGAAATTTAAGCATTGGAATTTTTTTTTTATTAAAAATATCATCTCAATTTATTTATTAATTGTACAGAAAACTATAAATTCAATATTAACCCAGATAGAATTTCGTGGTATTTATTCTGATAGTTCTCAATTATTCTATTTTAATAATTCATTAAATTCTTGTTTCAAACGTTCTACACTATATATGGGAATATGAAAAAACATTGTGATAAAATATATTACTGTACTTGCAAAGATAACTGTTATAAAATATATTATATTATTGAGAATAAATGTTATGACATTATATTATTTTATTGAAAAACAATTGTTATAAAAATATATTATTCTGCTGAAAAAAATTGTTATAAAAATATATTATTCAATTGAAAAATGTTTATAAAAAATATATTATTCTATTGAAAAAATATTGTTATAAAAATATATTATTCTATTAAAAAATATTGTTATGAAAATATATTATTCCATTGAAAAAATATTGTTATAAAAATATATTATTCTATTGAAAAATAATTGTGATAAAATATATTACTCTGTTTGAAAAACAATTGTTATAAAAATATATTACTCTATTTTAAAAACAATTGTTATAAAAATATATTAATATATTAGAAAACAATTATTATAAAAAATATCTTACTTTATTTTAAAAACAATTTTTATAGAATGTATTATTCTATTTGAAAAACAATTGTTATAAAAATATATTACTGTATTTGTAAAAAAAAATGTTATAAAGATATATCACTGTATCTGAAAAATAATTGTAATAAAAATATATTACTCTGTTTGAAAAATAATTGTTATGAAAAACAATACTTTATTAGAAAAACAATTGTTATAAAAATGTATTACTCTATTTTAAAAACAACTGTTATAAAAATATATTACTCTGTTTTAAAAACAACTCTTATAAAAATATATTACTCTATTTGAAAAACAATTGTTATAAAAATATATTACTCTATTTTAAAAACAACTGTTATAAAAATATATTACTCTATTTGAAAAACAATTGTAATAAAAATATATTACTCTATTTGTAAAACAACTGTTATAAAAATATATTACTCTATTTTAAAAACAACTGTTATAAAAATATATTACTCTATTTTAAAAACAATTGTAATAAAAATATATTACTCTATTTGTAAAACAACTGTTATAAAAATATATTACTCTATTTTAAAAACAACTGTTATAAAAATATATTACTCTATTTGAAAAACAATTTTAATAAAAATATATTACTATATTTGTAAAACAACTGTTATAAAAATATATTACTCTATTTTAAAAACAACTGTTATAAAAATATATTACTCTATTTGAAAAACAATTGTAATAAAATATATTACTCTGTTTGTAAAACAACTGTTATGAAATATATTACTCTGTTAGTAAAAAAATTGTTATAAAAATATATTACTCTATTTGAAAAACAATTTTAATAAAAATATATTACTATATTTGTAAAACAACTGTTATAAAAATATATTACTCTGTTTGTAAAAAGATTGTTATAAAAATATATTACTCTATTTGAAAACAATTGTTATACAAATGTATTTCTCTATTTGAAAAACGATTGTTATAAAATATATTACTGTATCTGTAAAATAATTGTAAAAAATATATTACTCTATTTGAAAAACAACCGTTAAAAATATATATTACTCTATTTGAAAAAAAACGATTATGAAATATATCACTGTATCTGTAAAATAATTATAATAAAATTATATTACTCTATTTGAAAAACAACTGCTATAAAAATATATTACTCGATTTGCTAAAAATAAAGCTACTCGTATATTTTATTTAATTTACAAACTTTTTATAAAATTACATTATTTTTAAGCAGAATAAATGTTTATAAGAATATAGTAGTCTATTCGCAAAAAAAAACCCTGGTAATAAATAAACTTAATATATTACTCTACTTGGAAAAATATTCAATTGATCATCAGTTTTAGCTTTCGAGATACTCCTTGATAATATTCATCAAGATTAAATTATTAATATTCAATGAAAAAATACTCTAAGCAATTAAAATGGAAATCTATCATCTTCTGTTTCAATGAAAAAACTTTCGATTGTCTCTCTTATAAAGTAGGTAATCCTAATTTTCCATTATTCACTTGCATGTGTAATATTTTACTCTTTTCCATTATAGTGTCACTCTTGGCTAACTTTCCAATCAGAATTCCGAATTCCAATTTCAATATTGTCCTGTAAAAGCGGATGATGCAGACGCCAGAGCGAATAAAGTATTCCCGTCCTAAACACTTTCAGTAGTTTGAAGTAGGTCACGTAATTTCAGGACACTAGTTACTTTTTTGTTTCAGACTTTGAATCTTTGCTTCCGGTTCCGATTCAAGAATAAAAGGAAACAGCGCACCTGCGCCAAGAGGGGCGGAAGGAAATGCTGTAGACAGAGCTGCGATAAAGTTAAAGAAATTACGAAAGTATATATATATATATATATATATATATATATATATATATATATATATATAGGAAGACTTTGTGTGTGTGAGAGAGAGAGAGAGAGAGAGAGAGAGAGAGAGAGTAAATTATTTTTTTAAACTCTGCTCGTCCACGTTTTTTTTTTTATATACCTTCTCTCGTCTTTTTCACAGTCGTTTTATTTCTTATGGTCTCTGTCGACCATGAAGTTCTTTTTTTAATATTTATATATAACCTCTCCTCAAGTAATTGTGGTTAATTTGCATAAAGTCACTTATGACAGTTGCCTTAAAGTCTTGTTAAGCATATTTCCAACAGTAAGTTTCGTATAGTATTCGATACTCTATGGCTGACTGGGATAGCTTCCGCACATTTATATCAGATCTACCTCTGCGTTCCATGTTTAAAACGGATGTGTCCTCTATAGTATCTGACAGAATGGTTAATTGTAGGTATAGATCGTTTCAGACCCTCGAAAAAATTCCAGCAAAAACCTAACATCCAGCCGTGGTTCTCTCCGGAATGTGCTGCTGCCATTGCGCATGGAAATCACTTTTTCCATTGCTTCCAACATAATAGATGTACCGAGACTAAAGCCGTTTTCAGAACTGCCAGCAACCACTGTAAAAAAGTAATAAAGAACGCAAGAGAGTTGTATGCTCAGTCCGTCAAGTCCAAAGTAGCTGAGCAGCGACTTGGTTCCCACCAGTTTTGGCAAATAGCAAACATAATCCTGAACAGAAGCGTTTGCTCTATCCTAACTCTCATAAATATACCTGAGGTAATCTCCTCAGCAGCAGACAAAGACCTTTGCAGATAATTCTACCCTTTGCGACTAAGGCTGCCAACCTCCAATATTTCCTCCTGTATCAGAAACCACGTTATGTGATATAAAAATATCTGTACGTGATGTTGTGAAGCTAATCAAAAACCTTGGTTCCAGTAAAGTAACCGGCCTTGATGGTATTCCAATTATAGTACTCAAAAGACTTCAACCTGAACTAGCGCCCATACTTACAAAACTGATTAAACGTTGTCTTAAGGAGAATTGCTTTCAGTCACCTTTGAAAATCTCACCAGTATGCCCCGTATTTAAGAATTCAGGTGATCGTTCATCTCCCTCACAGTACATGCCAATAAGTCTCCTGTGCATCATGAGTAAGTTGCTGGAATCTGTATTAAATAAAGAAGTAATCAACCATCTTAGCAAAAATAACCTTCTTAGTGACACGCAAT
>NC_136502.1:31937353-31972353 GCF_053919585.1 Euprymna scolopes
GTTGTTCAAATGTTGAAACACTTACTCGACATTTTATTTTATTTATTTAATTTTTTTCTGTTATGTTTTAAGTAATTTTTTAGATGATATTAAGGGAGTATATTTTCTGATTAGTTATTTTTTTTGTCATTCAATTCCTGAGAGTTTGATTAGCCAATGAAAAATCGCTATCTAAATGGAAGCAGACGACATTCGAATTGGAAGAGAGTTACTAAACCAAAATAAAAAAAAAAGTCTGACAAACAAATATATTTTCAAACTTGCCAAACAGAAAAATGAGAGGTAAGGAAATAAATCTAAGCATGTTAGAAAAAAATGAAAACACCGATTAAGAAAATTTCATATTGTCAGGAGAAGAAATTACTGTAACCGAAAATGAGGCGCAACAATTGTAAACACAAATGTCTGCTTAAAAAAAGATCGTATGTAAAGCATGGTTTGACAGTGCAGACAATGGATATCCTTGCGCACAGGATCATTTTTGCGCGATCCAAGTTGGAAATTCCAACAATAGTAAAAATCATTTATGGGCGTTCGAAATAGCAACCCTAAAAAATATTTCCTCTACCGCATCTCCTTATCTTCTGGATATGCCGTCTTTGCCGTCGATGGCCGTTCAACAGTCGACCGAAGTAAAAGATTACTAAGGAAATATCCTCATCTCCAGAAAGTTTTTTCCGCCGGCAATAAACGATCGAAAAAAAAAATCTCAAGTTTTCTTGAAAAAAAAAAGTTGTTTAAAAATTTCTGTGGAATTTAAATGTTTAATTCAAAAATAAAAAAAATAAAAAGAAGAAAACAATACGGTTACAGAAAATAAAACAAAAAAACTTGAACTTACACCTAAAAACTATGCGGTTAAACATCTTTTCTTGAAAGAAAAAAAAGAAAAAAAAACTTTATGTTGATACATATTTTGCAAAAAAAAAAATGAAATACTAAAATAAATACATAAACATATTTTCATATTTTAAGGTAGTTTTTTTTTGTTATTTTTTATTATTTGCATTTGTATTTGTTTTCGTTTTTTTCCATTAGTCTGCGTCTTTACGACGCTCGGCTGAAACCGACAATTGCCGGTCAAATTATGCAAGAGTACTTATATATATATATATATATATATATATATATATATATATATATATATATATATATATATATATATATATATATATATTGCAATTAAGAAGGCAAGAATTCTATGATTCATGATTAAAAGTACATTTGTATATATATATATATATATATATATATATATATATATATATATATTCCTTTAATTTTCTCTCGAAAAAGGGGGAAAAGGGGGAACAGGAGAGGAAATAAAGAGAAATGGGGAGCCAGCTGACCGGTTTTGACCCTCGCTTCTCAAAGGTGTATCAAGAGAATTTATAAAAACATAGAATGAAAAGCGATTAAAATTGCGTTTATTTCAATTTACGGTGAGAAAAAAGGGGGAAAAAGTGGGAAAACGATTAAAATAAAACAACGTTATGATCGAATACCCTTAAGATTAATCACGTTCAAACCCAGGAGGCATTCTCTTTTCTTGCAAAGAGAAGGCTTTCTAAGTCGAACGTGAATACTCTCCAAGATCTTAAGGTGATATAATGAATGAGCACGACTAAGAATAGAAAAAGAGTCCGTGCTAAAGTTCGTTGGACAAGTATTTTTTGTAAATAATCAGTAATTGAGGACCCGTATGTGTTAGTAACAACGTCAGTTGCATGGTAGGTTCCATTTCTAATTTTACTGGGTACATGTTGTTGGATTCTTCTATCTAATGTTAATGTCGTTCGACCCAAGTAGTTGGCACCGCAACCACATTCAAAAGTGTAAATAACGTTACTATTATGGTGGGTGGGGGGTAGAATGTCTTTTCGAGAAGATGGTAATAAAGTTCTCGTAGAGAACACAACACGCACATTGACAGCAAAATAACATTCATGAACTGCTGAACTTATTTGTTTCGCAAATTTCTCACTTACTGTACCCAACCAAGGCAAACGAAGATAAATTGGACATTTGGCTACTATATTCTCTTTAATTCGAGAGAATTCAGCCAATTTCTTTTGAATAACTGAACTAATTACATCTAGTGGGTACCCGTTTTTGGATAAAGTATCCGTAATTGTTTTCAATTCCGTATCTAATTTAAACTTGGAACAAATCATAAGGGCACGATGTGTTAGGGTCCAGATTAGATTTATCTTACGTTTTTTAGGACAAAATGAATCCCATCGAGTGTACAAACCTGTAAATGTTGGTTTACGGTATATAGATGTATGGTAACTAGATGGCGTTTTTGTTACCAAATACATCAAGGAAAGCTATGGATTAATTACACTCTCCCTCATAGGCGTACTTTAACGCGGGATGCATTCCATTAAGTATGGAGAAAAAGCTGTTTGCTTCCGTTTGGTTATTAAATAAACAGAATGTGTCATCAACATATCGGAAGTACCCTAATGGTTTTATGGGTCCAGATAGTAAGTGCTCTTCATGGAACCCCACAAAAATATTCGCCATGGTCGGTCCAAGTACTGACCCCATGGCTACGCCATCTTTTTGCCGATACATAATATTATTGAAACTAAATTCCACAGATGTCGTGGCAAATTTCATAAGTTCAATAAAGATGTTTTCAGGAAAAGGAGGAGGTGATATCCGGCCCCGATATAAAAAAATCTGCACAGATATCTATAGTTTCCAAAACAGGGACACAAGTAAAAAGATTGCTAATGTCATAAGAGCACATAGCACAGTTTCATTTCTCTGTTGCAGACATTGACGGTGCAAGATTAAGAAAGCAACGCCTGCCATGGCCGTGCGTCAGAGGCAAATATGCGTCATTGAATTCCTGGCAAAATTTCATTGAAAATCCTGGTAAATATGTGGAAAAATATACTCTGAATCACAAACGGTAACTCATTCTAATGGTAAAATTCCCGTTTGTGTAGCCGTTCAACTTTAGTTAACATCTAAGAGACTTGCTTTTCAAAGGACTCTCGTACGTAAGACATTTATTTATGTGACTTGTTTTTCGAAACTAAGAAATGTCGGTGCACAGATATAAAACGAAGAAGTGTGCTTATCTTGCTTCTATATTTATGTGTGTATTTCATCGATGTGGATATGAACACAGGATTCAGTATAAAATTATACATATACATTAATATAACACGCATAATATGGATAGATAGATATACATTATATGTTTGTACATATATTTGTCCTCTAGATCAAAAGATATGAGAATAATCGTTCGCTGATTAAAATTTGTGAAAAATGGAGGACTTGTGACGAATGCCTTGAAGATTTGTACGAACAAAGGGATCAAAGAAACTTAAAATATCTATCTATCTATCTATATATATATATATATATATATATATATATATATATATAGAGAGAGAGAGAGAGAGAGAGAGAGAAAGAAACAGAGGGAGAGATAAATTGATGAAATAAAGTCAGAACGATATAATCCGTATGTATGCTGGAAGATACAATGTATATGTATTTGTTCAAAAGATTTCATTACTATGTATAACTATATATTTTTACGAGCGGGGGTTGGACAGTGTTCCCATAAAGTCCGTGTGCATTAAAATATATTTTTTATAATATATATATATATATATATATATATATATATATATATATATATATATATATATATATGCGCGTGCGTGTGTGCGAGTGTGTGTGTGTGTGTCTGTGTGTGCGTGTGCGAGTGTGGTGTGTGGCATAATTACGTTGACACACCATTTCTCATCAGATAACCGAAGTTAAGTAACGTTGAGCTTAGCAGGTACAGGCTTGATAGTCATTTGTAAATTTTATGAACTGCGCATGCTTTTCGCTTATTTCAGCATTGTTTCCAATCCTTCTGAACCTTTACTGATGTTTAACAACGCCGATTTAGGAGTGTTTGGTTGGGGAGTTGTGCAGCCATTGTTACAAACATTCTACGTGCAGGCACCCATGCAGTGTGTATTCATAATCTGTGAAGACTGAAAGAAGCTAACATATATATATATATATATATATATATATATATATATATGGTTGCTTATAAGGATTGATATATAATAAGAAAATATATTTCTGTAGAAATATATTTTCTTATTATATATCAATCCTTATATAAGAAGCTCAATGTGTTGACAGAGCAATATATAAAATAAATGACAAAAAGTTGTATTCCAAAATTCATGATGTTGACCTTCTTATAATTTATTCCTTTAATTCAGTTGACTTATACAATTCTTGACAGTATCTGTTTCGTTGTGCAAAATCAATTATATATACATATATGTATAAATACACACACACACATATATGTATACATTATATTCATGTATGTATGTGTGTGTATTAATGTTTATATATTACATGGGAGAAATAGGGAAAGGAACGATCGCCAGAATACTCAGATAATTCCCGAAATAAAGAAAAAAATGAAGAAAAGAAGGGAGAGAATTACAGACATAGAAATGGTTCGTTATGTCAAACGATGTATATAAAAAGAAATATACCAGTGGTTAAGGCTTTGCTGTAAAAAAAAAAAAATACAAAATGGCCGTTTATCGAACATGAGGAAGAAAATAATGACTTTTAAGAAAAGGAAAGTTAGAGAGAAATATTAAAATAAAAAAATCAGCTAAAAAAAAGTACGCGATTCCACCGCCAAAAAAAAGTACGCGATCATTTTTAGAATTTTCTTTTTTTTTTCTTTTTTTTTTTGATTGGTATTGAAAAATTTGGTCCTACCATATTCCGGCCTTTCTGCTAAATGCCGCCATTGCGACCTGCTCTATCCCATGAATACGTCCCACAGCTTCGGCCATCTTCGGTGAAATGCAGGGCGTTTGATGGCGGAAATATGAAATATTTATTATTTGTCACAACCCGATTCGAGGTGAAGACAAAGGTGTGTCTAGGGACTAATGCATCGTATCACCCAATGCAGCTTTTCAAGCACTTGTCTGTAGAGTGCTTTTTTTTATATTTATATATATGTATATATATGTGTGTGTGTGTGTGTGTATATATATATATATATATATATGTACATTGATAAATCAATATAAATTGACTTAAATATAGGCTAAACCTAATAGATACCATATGCATTATGATTAAATAATTTATAAGCTTAATCAAAAGTGAGATATAATTAGAGATAGAAAGATTTCGATAATATATATATATACTAGCAGATTCTACTCACTGTTTTTTGGGTACGTTCATCATTACTGATAACACTTGGGAAAAGTATGGATGCCCTCATTTCGCTAATTTTTAATATAATACTAGCAGGCCGCCCGGCGTTGCTCGGTCGTAATATACACATAAATATTATATTTTAATTCATACAGAAACTGAGACATGTGCATGCGAGTATTATGGGTTTTTTTCTGAACTATTCACTTTTTGTAAGAAAAAAATATGAGTTTAGACCGAAACCACAACCTGAACATAGTGAATTAAGTACAATAACCATAAGTCAGCTTGATACGATCTTTAAAAAATGTTTTCAAATCTACTTATTCTTAACATGAAGCAGTTGACAAAAAGATAAAACTCCGATGACGTCCAGGTAACAATTTTTCAATTTTGACTCCATAGCAACCCTTTTTTCCTTATGTAAACCAACAAAAAATTTTCACGTGCTTGAATATCCTATATACGAAATTTCAAGTCTGTAGAGAAAAATATTAGAGTATATAAGTTGACAATTGTCGCCAAACACACACTCACACACATTCTCCGTTTTATAGATATACTAGACTACCTGTGATCCGTTTTATAAGCAAATATAAAAATAAAAGTTTTGGTAAATTTTAACTTGGTTTTCACCTTAAAATTTTCCTTTAAAATTACGATACTTTTGCCATAATTAATATAGTCACTATTCCATAGCTAGCTATAACGTATACATCAGTATATGTTATAGCTAGCTATGGAATAGTAACTATATTAATTATGGCAAAAGTATACTCGCTTGCGCGTACAACAATGTCTACCACTTTTAACAATGGATTACATTGCTTAATATCTGGAGAACTACTTATTTGGGAAAACTGTTATACGATATTCGTTTTCAGCATACTCGAAAACGTTTATAAATCGTCATTTTAAAGGAAAATTTTAAGGTGAAAACCAAGTTAAAATTTACCAAAACTTTTATTTTTATATTTGCTTATAAAACGCAACACTATATACAATATTCGTCATCCGGACCTTAAAATTTTTCTGACGTCACTTCCGCCGAATGGCTTTATAAATAAAAAGTGCGACTCTTAACGATAGCACTTATCACAAGTCAACGGCTATTACTTTTATCGGCTCTGTTAGATATGTCGTCACTGATCTGAAGGAGATAATTCCATTTTACTAAGACATTAGCGTACAGTGAGCACCCCCTTTTGGCCACTTTAGCTCCATATTTCGTATGTTTGTATTTTCTTATTAGTTCATGTCAAAAAAACAAACTTACTTTCATTTTTATTGAAAAGAAACAAAAAAAGACTGACATTTGGACTTGACAATGAATTCTCTGGAAAAGTATGCGACGTAAACTGCAGACTAATAATATTTACTAAACAAGTTCGACGAGAAATTGTAGTATGATTCTTTAATAAAAAATTTATATATATCGAAGTCAAACTCTTTTTTCCGAATTTTTTACATTTACTTCCTCCATTTAGTAAAATATTTGATCAAACACTGGCCATAGAATTGGGCATCTAACTCTCCTTTACTGGCAACTCACAGCTCATACACACTCACCCCTGCTACTATATATATATATAACTCCTAACTCTGCTTTCACTAATACTCATGCAGCCCTCCTTAAGATGTCTTCTTTGAAAGACAAAAAGCAACACCGCAGCCAACTTCGAACTACACATAGAACTTATATCAATTCTTTCGATATACACACTAAAAATTTATCAAAAATATTGAAAAAAAATGCCAACCCCCCCCCCCGGCTAATCAAACTGAAATTCTCTTGCTTAAATGAACAAATGTTGCTTAAATTAACACACACACACTATATATATATATATATATATATATATATATACTATAATAATTATAAAATATCTACAGATATTAGTGTTTCATCTGTTTCGGAATCTTCAGTGCAGAGTGTCACGATTAATACCAGTCGATAGATTCGAACTGGCTTCATTAGCAAGGACCGTATCCCTTCGTCTACCATTAACCGCGTGAAATAAGGTTGAAACTTAAACATTATATTTTTTAATTATGTTTTTACGTTAGTCAGAGTGATCTAATCATTATATGATGATCTGTGCATAAGAGCTAAATTGACCGACTTAATTCAACTGAAAGTGCTCAACGGTAAGAAACGAGTTTATTGAAGGGGCTGACATAATATATATTAAAAATTTATATTCCAATTACTACAAAAAGTCAAGTCACAATCATAAATTTATTTTCTCATATATCTTTCTATGAATAATATATAGACAAATCTTTATATTTATTTTCACTATAAGCGTCTTACACACGTTTCATTGTGCATATAGCTAATGGTGCCATTACGTAAATCGTCAGCGACAGTAAAATATTATAGTAAGCCACACAAACGTGAATGAAATAAAAATTAGAAAAAAAAAAAGATGATTCGGTGAATTGCTTAAATATAAGAACGCGAAGAAATTATATTTTGCAGGAGATAGATATTCCTACAATAAAAGTACACTCAATCGCATCAGATAAAAAAATCATTTCTCCCTCTCATATATATATATATATATATATATATATATATATATATAATAAGTTATAAAATATATATGGCGATTAAGCTACACATAATATCCTCGTTTCATCCACTCACGGATTCTTCAGGCTAATGCGCATAAGCCTGAAGAGTCCTAGAGTAGATGAAACGCGGAATATTCAGTGCAGCTTAATCGCCATATATATTTTATAACTTACTAACTAGCTCTACCTACGTATTGAGCACTTTTGAAGTAAATACTTAAAGTTTACGCATAAATTTATACTTTTAATTTTATGTGAGTAAATTAAGTAGTTATATATAAATATATATATATATATATATACATACATATATATGAATATATATTGAATGAATGACAAAACTATATTCCAAATTTACGATGTTGACCATCTTATAATTTATTCCTTTAATTCAGTCGACATTTACAATGTAAAGGAACAAATTATAAAATGGTCATCATCATGAATTTTGGAATATAGTTTTTTGTCATCCATTCACTATATTGCTCTGTAATTACACTGAGCTTCTTAAGTAAGGATTGGTATATATTATAAGAAAATATATTTCTACAGATTATATATATATATATATATATATATATATATATATATATATATATATATATATATATATATATACGAGGTGTCTTAAATAAGTTTCCAGACATATTTTGTACAGGCATTTAAATTGTCGTAGACTATTTTAAATTCAGTATGTTACTACTATACACCCGAGATGACTGACCAATTTTTATGATATCAGCTTCAAATGGACAACTACAGGAGGAATTGGAAAACACCTTACTAAAGCCTGATTGTGACAAATGGTGAATTTTAAAAATGCAATTTGGATATAAGACAATTTTAAAAGAACGACATGCAATGTAATTTTGTTTAAACTTTGAAAAATGCCACAGAAACGTATGGAATGCTTCAAACTGCTTTGGACCATGTTGCATGAATCGAGCAGCAGTTTTTGAGTGACATAAGAGATTCAAGGAAGGCAGGGAGTCTGTGAAAGATAATGCGAGGTGTGAGAGAGGTAAAAAAAATCAGAACACTAGTATTGATTGACCAAATAAAGAATTTCATGGATAAAAACCATCGTGTGTCTATAGAGACAATAAGTGGACAGTTTGATGTCAGTGTGGGAACTGTGTACACAATTATTTGCGCCGAACAGAAGATGCGGAGTATTTGCGTGAAGTTGGTTAAAAGTTCAGTCCAGAACTCCATCCTTTAACAGACTATTTGGCCAAGATGAGCGGTAAGATAATTCCCCACCCTCCCTATTCTCCAGTTCTTGCTCGCTGTGACTTTTGCTTATTTCCTTAGCTCAAAGAAAAACCATTAGAGGTTGTCGTTATGAGACAATTGAGAAGATTAAAGAGGCTGTGACGAGGGCCGTTGACATGCTCACACAAGAAGGACTTCAATGGGGCCTTCCAGAATACAACAAGTGCGTTGCAACCGGAGGAGATTACTTCGAAGGGGACTAGAGTTTAAGTGTGTTATATTGATCAAAGTGCTTATACGAAAAATGTGTAGAAACTTATTGAACACACCTAGTAGACAGATAAGGAGACAGAATGCAAATCTAAAACTCAGCACTTGGACTATATCTGTTAAAACGTTGTAATGTTTATCATTAATAAATATCTAATGGTCCAATTCTGCATTAACGATTGTCTGAGGGATTCATTCGTCTGATTCATTATTTATTCCACACAAACTGTTTATGGTTGTTTAGATTGCAAATAAGAACCAAGGAATTAATAAAATGCGTGTAAATGAATAATTACAAACCTTGGTGTGTCTACACACAAAATAAAGAAAAATATCGATACTGTCGGTTTCAAATCCAAAACACTGGAAAAATATTCTATGGTCGCCTATTTCGGGCGTTTTTTTTACACTTATGTTTATATTTGTCTGACAAATATAAACAGAGGCTGAAGAAAATCCGACATAGGCGATCAGAGACTGATCTCATTTTGTTTTGGCTTTGAAACCGACGGGCCCGATATATTCTAGTCTTTTGTAACACAACTATTAAGCTGTGTTATTTACATCTTCTTTATAATTAAGCAGTTTGCTGAGGTTCTCTCCAAAAAACCTTACGCAGGTGTGTGTATATATGAGGTTAGCAGTAATACCAAAATGTGTGGTTGGTTCAACACAAAGCCTTCACCACTATAAACAAATAATCTGTGTGGATTTCCGAACAACTTATTTATGGCAAAAGCTCATACATCAAATTGGACGGGAAAGTCCATTATATATATATATATATATATATATATATATATATATATATATATATATATATACTAGCAAAAGTACCCGTCGTTGACTGGGTTCAAAAACAGCCTACAGAAAATGGACTCTGATTATGAAAAGGAAGGGTTGTGAAGAGATAGCTTCGAATTTGGGGATATCAAAACCAAAGCAAAATATGATCAAAGTAAAATTAAAATAGATAAACCCCATAATTTATTATACCATACCTGTCCACACTGAAACACTTATCACAATATTCTGTGGATCTATATTAAAAAAAAAAAACCCTTGTTAAACATTGTGGCACATTTCCATTCTATGGAGGTCCGATGCGAACGAACACCCAATAATTTTATTATACCATATTTATTCAAACTGAAACATAATTATCAAAGTATACTTACGCAGATAGATATGAGAAGTCTTTATTAAAGTTTGTGCCTATTTCCATTCTATGGAGGCCAGGTGCGAACGCAGACCCCACAATTTTATTATACCATCCCTATTTAAGTTAAAACATACTTATCAAAGTATTCTTATGTACATCTATATCAAAAACACTTGTAAACGTTTTTTTTTAATTTTTTAATTTTTTTTATTTTGTGGACCAGGCGCGAATGCAGACCCCACAATTTTAATGAACCACCGTTCTGCCAGATCAAACATACCCATTCCTGTCTCTCGATACATCTATTATTATATGTAATCAGTTTTTAAAAATAGTCAACCATATAGGAGCCTATTCGTGACGAGACACACACACACACACACACACACACGTGGGCGCGCATTCAGTTTTATATTATATTATATTATATATATATATATTATAATTTGAGAACGTCTGTGTGTGTGTGTGTGTGGTCACGAATAGGCGCCTATATGGTTGATTATGGTTAAAAACTGATTACATATAACGATAGAAGATGTATGGAGGATGAGGAATGGGTATGTTTGATCTGGCAGAACGGTGGTTCATAAAAATTGTGGGGTCTGCGTTTGCGCCTGGCTCCAAAGGTATGGAAATAAAAAATGAAGAAAAAAAAAAAAAAAAAAGTCTACAAGGGTTTTTGATGTACATAAGAATATTTTGATAAGTATGTTTCAACTTAAATAAGGATGGTATAATAAAATTGTGGGGTCTGCGTTCGCGCCTGTACTCCATGGAAATATGGCACAAACTTTAACAAAGACTTTTCATATTTATTTGCGTAAGTATACTTTGATAATCATGTTTCAGTTGGAAGAAATATGGTATAATAAAATTATTGGGTGTTCGTTCGCGCCTGATCTCCATAGAATGTAAATATATATATAAAAAAAAAAACTACTTCTACAAATATTGATGTATACGTATATATATTTCTTTAAAAAATACTGCCTACAAAACTCCTCTGTCAGTTTTTGGTCTACAGACATGAAACTTAATATAATGTGTATTCGAACTAATTCGAACCTTTATATTTGGATTTTAGCCGTAAAAATCGGTGCAAACGTGAAAAAAAAAAAAATGGAATTTTCCAGGTGATGGTCGAACGTCGGCATTACGAATATGTATGCGTAACGTAATAGCTATTGGTTTATGTTTTAATTTTTAGCCTTGCAGCAAGCATATCTTTATAGCTCAGGCATCAACGGTAAATCGTAAACTAAACGGTTTAGTTTCGATCATCGGTGATGGCGCCCGAGTAATTTTTCAAAAACTTTTTAAATCATTACTATATATTGGATCGATTTAATAGTAAATACAAAATCTGCATTAATCTAAATATATTGAAGCGTATTTTACGATTGGGTAATGTCTTGCAGCCTGCTAGTGTACACAAACACCTCTCCCCCCATATATATATATATATATATATATATATATATATATATATATATATATATATATATATAAGTACCTAAATAATTGCACACATAATTTAAATTACCTGAAACAAAACTAATTAGCAAAATAGCATTCAATTCAAGTACTAACATATTAAACGTATGTAACAATTAATAATAAATATATGTATTCACCCCCCCCACACATACACACATATATATGTGTGTGTGTATATATATATATATATATATATATATATATATATATATATATATTACTTATAGTAATAAATAATAAATAAAAACGACTCTAATACACCTCTTTCATATCTTTCCTTTCTAACATACGGCGTAGTCAAATTAAAAAATAAATAAATAAAAACAAATAAAATAAAACAAATTAATAAATTTTCTATCTAAAGTCAACCGAAAAAAGTTTCTTTAACGACAGCAAAAAATACTCCCGATGGTGATCACGGGTCCAAAGCTCTTGAGCAAAAATGGCTGACACAAAAGCATTCGGTTATATTTTACACAATTTACGACCTGAAAAAAAATATGCTTAATAAAGCAAGAAAATTAACAGAAATCGGTGAAATTGCCCATTTTTTAATCAAATCGATTGATCGCTTGCTCTACCCCCCCCCCACGAGCACCGGGAGGAATTCTCACATGCTTCCATCCAGTGACTAAGATCACAATATATTGTAGTCTACATTGCACTGTAGAGAACCTGTGATTAATTTGATAAAATTATCTTTATATAGTAGCTTGAATTAAAGTTTAAAATGCAAAAAGTTACGTATCATTGTTCAAGTGTGCTTTAAACAGAAAATTTCATTTCGAACGCGTCCCTGTCTTATAAAAGAACTTGCCGTTGATTTTATACACCGGACACTCATGCTTGTGCAGGGCAGGGGACTTCTAAAATGCACTTATGATATTAGGCTGTATAAGGATGTTAACTTTGGTCAAAATAAAACTCCTTCTTCGATCGGATTTTTTCGGTTATTGATTTTCGATACTTATCGGAGGTATTCCGATAGAAAATCTATCTTAGAGCACTGATGCACACATAAAGTACATTTGTGTTAAATTAAAAAAAAAAATAATTGAGCCAGACTTTTCCGAGTTCCTAGGGAAAACTCATCACACGCACATACACACACAGTGCATTTTATATAAAAATAGAGATATGGGTGGTGTAGGTGCAGATCTAACACCATACGGTCGCCCATACAAATATTTTGTTTACCGATAAAATAAACATTTCCTCCGTTATAATGGAGGTGAGAAAATGATCATTAATATGTAATTTCCTCGGTCTGACCTTATTTATTGAGTGCAAAATCATTGTTATTGTATTGTTTATGTGTTTATTTTTTTTGTTTTGTTTTCGTTTATGTTATTATTTTCTGTTGATAAAGTCCCTTGGGAAAAGAATGGAGTTGCATCATTTTTCACTGCGGTTATATATGAGCTTATCTTCGTTTTCTCCTTTATTTTTTTTCTTGTTTTCTTTCCTTCTTCTTCTTCTTCTTCTTCTTCTTCTTCTTCTTCTTCTTCCAACTCTGATTCTTATTGTATTTCCTCTTTATTTTTATTCCTTCTTCTTTCATTGTTATTCTTTTTTAACAACTTACTACCTTTTTCTTTCCTTTTCTTTTTATTACTTACTGACGGCGGTGGTGAGGGGTCGCCCGGCATTGCCCGGCCATAAAATACGCTTAAACATATTTAAATGCATGCAGATTACGTATTTATTATTACAGAGCCAATAATTCTCTATTGAATACTATATTGTGCTTAATATATAACACTAATTCCAAATGATAAATAAATGACGTGGGTGCCATCAGCTAAAATCGAAACCAAAACATTTAGCACTCCAGTCGCGTTCGATATCATTTGAGCTATCGACAGATAGATAAAAAAAAGATTTTAAATTAGACCACTTCACGTTACGAATGAATCTGCGCATGCGCAAAAGTAATAGAGATATGTTGGCTTGTTAAAATGAATCGTTTGCATTTCAACTTGCCGACGTATTTCTGGACGCGTTATTCATACATCCAAACGAAGGTTTTGCTCGTTATAAACGACCTGTGGTGTATAATTACTATTTCCTGTTTATTTCAGTGTTATGTGACCAGTTGTTTACGAGTTTATCGGTTAAATATTTTAGCACAGACATATACCTAAAAATCTATTTTATTTATATTGATAATGTTAATTTTTCTTAATTTCCTTTGCGTCCTTCTTTTGTTTTCTTTTTTTTTTTCATTTTTTTATTATTAAAATTTTTTTTCTTGTTCCTCTTTTTGCTTGATCGTTTCTGTGCTATATTATTGGATCATTTTGATTTTTTTCTCTGTCTCTTTTACATTTTCTTTATGCCACTAGTACTACTACTGTTTGTGCCATTATTCTAATTTTTATTATTAGTAGTAGTGTTAGATAAACGTCGGGTAGAAATCAGTTATTCAGTTATCTATCTATCTATCTATCTATCTATCTATCTATCTATCAGATTGTCTACCTATATAGGAAAGTAAACAACAGAGTCGAATCGTGGGAAACAATGGAGTGAGCGAGCAGAAAAGGTCAAGCGGTCACGTTGTGACATGTATCAAACTCGGTGACCGTTGAGTTGCACCGGAAGATATGCAAACGGGGACCGGATCTGACGAGTTAAGGGTTCCGGTTTGAATAAGCCGAGTTCATTTTAGTGATCTGGTTTTTTAGACACCAAAGAGATAGGATGGATCAAACAAGTCTCCCCATAAGGGAGCTACAGTATCAAAATGGAGACAGAGAAACCCAAACCAGTGATCGTCATTCGCCATTCACTCTAGTTCTGCCGTGACGAAATGCCTGGAAGTGAATAAAGAATATATATATATATATATATATATATATATATATATATATATATATATATATATATATATAAAACATTCAGCGTTTTGTGTCTCTCTTGAAGGTTTCCTAAACAGAATTCGACTTTCCAAGACGTTAACGAATCACCCAGGAGCAAGCAGCAGAGGAAAGGTTCGTCGTCCTGTTTTATATCATAAATGTACTGTGAACTAAATGTTCCGACACACGAATACGCAGAAACTAGATGAAGCACGGCCAATTAAAAAAGAGTTAAAAAAAAAATAAACAGTTAAGATAACACACAGTTAGATAAAAACGAGCCCATTAAATAAAACAGTAGTAGTAGTAGTAGTAGTAGTAGTAGTAGTATTCTCTTCTTCTTTCAACTTAAATTTTAATTCCAGGCTCTATATTTTACATGAAATAACAATATTGATACTTCATAGCCAACACTAAAAAAAGGAACGAAACATCAGATAACGTTACACGTTTCATAATTGCGCTTTGAACCCTCCTTTCTTACATTCACTATTCCCGGTGATATATATATATATATATATATATATATATATATATATATATATATATATATATATATATAAAGTTAATTTATACAAACGGCTACATATGTGCATACAGGTTTCTGTAAATTCCCGTACGATATCCTTGGTCTGATGACGTTATTTCTCTGTAACGGGAGATTACAGAAACATGCATGCATATATGTACCGTTTGTTTGTATAAACGAATTTCATTTAATATAATGTGCTCTGTTTTACGCATTGAGCACTTTTTTGGTAGACATATGTTTGTTTCAGTGCATGAATTACTAGGAAACAAAACAAACTACCACTACATATATATATATATATATATATATATATATATATATATATATATATATATATTCCGTGTGAATCCGATAGAAGCTCTAAGTAAAAAAACCCACAATTGATAAATCGATTTGTTTCGATACTATGTATATATGAAGTTCATAGATTTTTTATGAATACTGTATTTAAAAATTGCGGTCGCGCGTGAATTGAATTATGTAAACTTCTCGTAAGTTTATGAAGCCAATACAACGCAGATTTAATAAACAAAAACATTAAACAAACATGTATTTATTTAAAAAAACAATATTTTCGGCGGACATAGCTCTCTCGTCACATAGAAACGGAGAAAAAAAATCTGCGTTGTATTGGCTTCATAAACTTACGCTTTTCAATTTAAATTTAAATAACGTTTTGACGGAGAAGAAAAATCTTCATGATATATATATATATATATATATATATATATATATATATATATATATATATATGTTGCCATATCTGGGCAGGAGCTGCTAAAAACAGCCTATCCTGCCTTGACAGAGTACAAAATAGACTTCGTGGCTTAGTGGGGGATGCCCTTTTCTCTGCCCTGCAACCTTTCTCCCACAGAAGAGACGTTGCGAGCCTATCCTTGTTTTATAGTTATTGCCATGGCAGATGCTCGTCTGAACTCCAATCTCTGGTCCCCTCTCACCAATCCTTCACGAAAAACACCCGTCTAGCTGAATCCACTGTGAAAAATTTCCCCCACTCTATATCTGTGCCTAAATCAAAACGTGGATTCCATGAACAAAGCTTCTTTCTTAGAACTGCACGCCTGTGAAAATCTGTTCCGTCTGCTTGCTTCCCACCGGACTACAACGTGAATGTATTCAAGTCCAACGTTAACAAATTTCTAATGAACCGCCCCCCCCCTTAAGTAAACACTTCATCCAATCTCCACACTAACGTAATGTACTTGCAATAACTCTTATCCCTGAGTGGCTTCCGGGCCTTTATAATTGGTGATTACTGTGTAAAAAAAATATATATAAATCATTTTTATTTTTTGATATATATATATAATAAAAAAATAAAAAATATGTTTACAAGCCAAAAGCTTCTATAAACTTGAAGCAAATATAAATATTACTATTTACATAGTAATTCCAAACAAATACAAAAACTCAATACAACCAAAATAGGAAATAGAACTTATCATAGAAGAATAAAATTAAAGACCGTAAATTATATATTAATTTATTTAATTGCGGACTATTATTCTCAACTTTTTTTTCAGTTGTTGTTTCACGACGTTTCGGCCAACTATTCCTCTTGCCTTTGTCAGGTGGGAACTGAAATAAATAAATTAATAAATAATACTCATATCCATAATAAATTCCAATTAAATAATATATGTAAATTATATGATTTATGAATTAATTATTCGACGGGATATTCCAATAAAAATATTAAGATTTCCTTAACTCGCGGAGTTAAGAGGAAATGCGTTTCTCTAAAAAAAAAAAACATAAAAGATATTAGTAAACGAATATTATATCGAATCTATGAATTTGCTGATGTTGGCAAAAATTGAAATATAGTCATATTTAAGAATCCTGTTGAACAATGAGTTCTTGTAAAGTATTATTTACAATTTGAAATTGATGTATATATATATATATATATATATATATATATATATATATATTTATATAGATATCCACACTGATGAATTGTGATACAACGAAACAATACTGTATGTGGATGACTATATTAAGCCCGCATCTTTGAGTTGAGCACTGTCGTAAATGTATTTCACCCGCTGCTTATTAAGTGATCAAGCAAAGCTCACTATCTGTTTGTAAACAAAGTAGTAGGTCGAGCACTGTTAAGCGATGGGCAAATGTTTATTTAATAAGCATTTGATTAATCATTTACGAGCACCGATCCATGTGATCCATGTGACATGAGCTGCCAACTGTCAAGTTGATGGTTGTAGGTTCGATCCACGGACAGGGAAATGTTCTAGTCTAGCACCACTGATGAGTTATGATACAACGAAACAGTACTGTATGTGGATGACTATATATATATATATATATATATATATATATATATATATGTGTGTGTGTGTGTGTGTGTGTGTGTGTGTGTGTGTGTGTGTGTGTGTTTATTTCAAGCTCGGGGATCTTTTGCTTAAATCATTACAAGTTGTTTCAATCGGCAGGAAAATAAAATTATACTGCCGATCTCGTCAGGCAATCTAAGCAAAATAAATTAGAAGAAAAAGATTATTTTAAATTACGTATGAGTATCAAAAAATCAACTGTTGAAGTGTTGGATGTATAGGGGGGGGGAGAAAAGAGTGAAAGAAAAAAAGGAAAATAAAAGGAACGGGGGGAAGAAGCATACATTATATTTATAGTTTGAATTGAAATTAAAAATTAAGAATAGAGAGAAGAAATTAAAATGAATTAAAAAGAAGAGAATATATTGTTTGTAAAGAGGGGGGATATGACGAAGGAGAGACGGAAAAGGATAAATAACGAATAAAAGTATTTCAAACACGTGGCAATAGAAAGCAGCAGTAATTTGCGCGTGCTAATAAAGTCGCAATATTCGGTTAGACTTTCTATAGTATGCAGTTACTGTGGTGATGAGGGGGACAGATAGAGCAAAGATACGCCCAGTTCAACCGTAGATAGATGCGTCCAATAAACTTAATATAAGAACTTTTTTTTATATAATTGAAAGGGGTGATTTATAATTATAAAAGTTATAGTTGTCAAATAAAAGGGAAACTGTAATATATTTATTGGGTAGTTATGGAATTTTAGTTAAGTTTAGGGGGCGGGAAGGATTTGAAGATTCGAAGTTTTTAAAATTTATTTTCGGAACAATTAGAGTTTTAATTAACATAGGTGTTATATATATATATATATATATATATATATATATATATATAAATATATAAAAGGATATATATATATATAAAAGGATATATATATATATATATATATATATATATATAAGTTTGTTCCTTCCCTATATGCAGATTGAAAAGAATTTATTATATATATACATATATATATGAGTGTGTGTGTGTGTGTGTGTGTCTGTGTGTGCGTGTGTGTGTGTGTGTGTGTGTGTGTGTGTGTGTGTGTCGTTCGCGACGTTGTTTGTATTTTTATAAGTTCGGATTAAATCCAATAATAGAGCTGAATGCTGGCATTCCTAATTCCGTAAGACAAACATCAAAGAGACATTCTCGTTTGCCTTGATCGCACTATTACAGGTCTGGAAGCGACGAAACAAGCAAGAATACACAACAGCTGACCAACCAATATTTATTCCCAGCGATTCTAAAAGCGTTGAAATCTTAGGTAAATGAAAATTGTGTTCCAAAACTAGCCACCCATTATCTAGTTACTATGACATCTTATTTGAGTCAACATTTTTCAATGTAAACAACGGCTATTATTTGGATTATTCAGACTATTGCAGTCATCATTAGTGTTCGTGGCACAACTTGTCGGCCTATGCAACCACCGACATTCTTCAGGTGTATCTTGAGATATTGGTAAGTCGGATATAGCTGACCACATATGTAAAGAAAAGGAAAGCCATCTAACCTTATGGTCCGAAGCTAAAATATAGAAAGAAAAAAAAACGGCTTAAAGAAGCAGCACATATATTCGATCACCTGCTAATAAAACCTAGTATAGAATTTAAGACAATATAATCTAAAGAAATTATATATATATATATATATATATATATATATATATATATATACACACATTCTGTAATATAATAATTCTCCAAGTTCAAACATCAAGTTTTCTCAGTAGATAATTTATTTCAAAAGGTCCATTACAAGATTGTTTCGTATTGTGACTAACAAATCTGCAAAATTATGTTATTGCTGCATAATTAGTCATAGCATGAACTTTTATCAAAATGTTAATGAATTTTTTTTTCATTATAAAAAACTTTATTTATGAGAAACATTTTTTAATCCCTTACGATTACGTTTCAAGTGAATGATCGTCCTTCATATATACACATGTATATTTCATATACACATGTATATTTCACATACACATGTATATTTCATATATACACATGTATATTTCACATACACATGTATATTTCACATACACATGTATATTTCATATATACACATGTGTCGTAAGAAAATAGTGATTTAACGTGATTAGTAGTTAGGACGTAGATAAAAAACCAAAAATAGGTTTAAGGCTCATAAAATTCATATCAGAATTGTCTGTGTATTAAGTATTTCGTTCAATTCTGTTGTGAGTTATATGTTTCTAGCGGTTGAAGGTTCAGTTCTTGTTGCGGGCGACACTAGAAATAAAATTGGGATTACTTAGAACTTCTATCCAATCATGATTGATGGAATGAGAGCTAAATAAAAGGTTCCGTTCCGAATTCCGTGCAGATTCCCAAGTCCGACAGAAAGATTCTCGAGTTCAGCAAAATACACCTGAATGTGTATTTACACCGACTGAAACATTTTGCGAATAAAACTCAAGATGAGAATAGTAGTCCGAAGTTTCCAAATAATAAGAATTACTAATCCTCATCTCAAAAATTCGAAGATGCGTTTTCTATGGAGTTATAGTGCCATCAAGTCTCCTAGAGAATCGCGGTATTCTCTGTTTCTTTTTATCACTTGGCATGCAAGCATCAGGCTATTTTCCATAGTTTTCTTTCTGAGCGCTAATTACAATTATAAAATTTCACTCCATCTCGAGGTCGATCGTTGCGCAGTGATCGAGGCATCACTCAGGTCCGCATCGGAGCATGTTTCGTTTAAAGTACCCGAGAATGTGTGCGATAGTCTGCACGTCAGAACCGCGGGCACACCTATCGTCCTGCATATATAC
Organism: Euprymna scolopes; assembly: GCF_053919585.1. Lineage (NCBI taxonomy): Eukaryota > Metazoa > Mollusca > Cephalopoda > Sepiida > Sepiolidae > Euprymna > Euprymna scolopes. The sequence continues at coordinate 31,957,854 of NC_136502.1, forward strand.
AGATTGTTCCGTATTTTAACAACCTTCGCTCGGTTAAATATTACTTACTCTTTCTGGTGGAGTTGAGAGCATACTGGGAGGTGTTCTCTCTGTGCTGGAAAAACCTCATTATTTTCTTTGACTAACTCATTCTATAAATGTAGAAGAAGCACTCTGCGGGATGGTCGTCGCTGCGGTACCTCTTGATGTCCAAATAGGGGATGGCAGTTGTTGCTGCTCTGCTGATCACGCTTTGCGTTCGCTATCGCCTCTCGACAAATCTGCGGAAGAGCGATTCCAGACATCCTGTAGACAGATAACAGATTGGTCGATTTCAGGTTGCCGGTAATCGTCCTGCATGTCTTGCTGAGCTCGACATCGACTTTTGCAACATGAGCGCTGATGAAAACAGTTGAGATATTTAAGCAAATCCGGGAGTGCGTGAACCAATCCACGAAATCATCAAACGCTAAGCAATCAAGTTGAATTAGGAATGGTGCAAAAACATCGCAGAACACCATGCACGCATAATGTAGCTGACCCCGCCTAAAATCATGTAAACTAACATCTCTCTACAAGTCGTGGCAACAGCTTCGGTTTGTTCCACACAAAATAATTATGACGTGTCAGGACAGATGAAAAGCCTGAAGAGGAAGAGTACTATCCGGGCCTCCACTCGTTAGATGCAGAGAATACTGGAAACTTAGGGAGACTTATTGCCACGCAAATTCAGAACACTAACGGCCGCTGCTGACAAGACACCAATTCTAAACAGCCGTTGCGAGAACAGAAAATGGTATGCAGTCATTATTAAAAGAGGATTGGAGTTTTGGAATTCCGATGGAGACATGTTGTCTCGCAGACTAAAGAAACACCGTTTGTTGTATTTATCTTCCTGTCATGGCGGGAAGGCGTGATACAAGAGTCAGAAAGTGTGATTTTAAAGAGCATTATGATCTGCAAAAAATGCCTGGGCAGTCACATTGGCATTTCGCGATAGGGTGTGCGTGCGATTATCAATAAACTACTTCTTAAAAGAGAGAAAACGAATCCCGAAATGATGGACCTGGTAAAACTGCGTAGTACCAACAGCATACCGCAATCTTCATGATAAAAAAGTTATTTCAATAATGACCAAAACTCAGTTGATTTTGGGGGTCAAGGGTAACGATCCTCGACTAAGCATGTTGTTAATGATACTGGCTTATGTTAGGATGATCATTATGATAACAATGGCATATTCGGTACCCAACCCATGCTAGTTAAAACGCTTTTCTCTTTGTTTATATCAGTTTGTCGTTGTTTCTCTGATTAAATTATTACGATATCCAATTCCAAGAATATAATACTCAAATAATAATCGCCAAGACAGATCTTAGAAACAAAAAGAAATACTTTTTTCAGAACGATTATTCACAACAGAAAAATGTTTCTTTAATGTTTATGTGGTTCTGATTAGTCATACGTATTTCATTTATTAGTCTTGTTTGGATTAATCATGATTTACAGATAATTTATCATTGTTCAATTATTTGATTAAACCCTGTGCTTTGTGTACGGTATATGAGTAATACTGCAAATATGAAACAAGCACACACACACACACACACACACACACACACACACACACATATATATATATGCGTGTGTGTGTGCGTGCTTGTTTCATATTTGCAGTATTATGTATATATACATACATACATATATATATGTACTTATATATATGTATTTACGCACAAATACTTAAAGTTTACGCATAAAGTTATACTTTCGTATATTAATTTTATGTGAGTAAATTAAGTAGTTTATATATATATATATATATATATATATATATATATATATATGTATATATATTTATATGCTAGCATGGTTACCCCACGTTGCCCCGGTTTGAATGATGAGCGAGTAATGTTTCACACTTTCTTATCTTTTGTCATCAAAATCGGTGAAGTCACGCAATTTTAAATCAAATCGATTGATTGCCTGCTCTAGTTGGGGACCCATCGTGTTGCATCTGGAGGAAGCTCACACGCCTCTCGCAATGACATCTCACAATATATTTTAGTCTATACTGCACTGTAGAGAATCTACGGTCAATTTTATAAAATTATTTGTATATATATAATGGTTTAAAATACAAAAAGTCGAGTATGATATTCCAAGTGTGCTTCAAACAGAAACATTTTGAACGCGCCTGCGTCGTATGAAAAAAGCCTACCGTTGATTTTATATGCCAAGCCTTTCGGCTTATGTGCTAATAAAACTTCTCAAATGCACGTATGGTGTTAGACTGTATGAGCTATTTTCTTCGGTCAAAATTGCCTGTTCTTTTTTCATCGAATTATTTTGATTATCGATACTTATCGATACTTATCGACGACATTCCGATACAAAACCTATCTAAGAACACTACCAAGCACATAAAGTTTGTTCGTGTGAAATTTCAGAAAAGTCTTTTTCGAATTTATTGGGAACAAACTCACAGACACACTGACAAAGTTTCTTTTATATATATATGCATATATATATATATATATATATATATATATATATATATATATATATATATGTTTAAAGAAAAAATTAGAAAAAACCGAATGAAATCATTAAAAATCAACGTTTCGTCCCTGTCTCAAAGGACATCTTCAGGTTAATTGAGATAAAAATGTGATAAAAGAAAAAGTCATAGATCGTGCGAAAAAAGACAGTTTTTTAAAATCCAACCCATGTTGGGAAAGGATGAAATATGTGTGCGTATGGGAAGGTTGTTTGATGTCTATATATACAACTTTTAAAATGCATTAAAATAAATATGTACATTATTATTATTTTATTTTTTATTTATTTATTTTTTTTCCTTCTTCTGCAAAAACTACTCATTTTCCTGAAACATTCAAAGAAAAAAAAAAAAAAAAAAAAAAAAAAATAGGCTAGCCAGGATCCACCCTGATACCTTGCTCTTTGATTATTATTTTCCCTATGCTAGGGGTTAAATGGTAGAAGCCTTTTCTTTGCGTAATAGTATTAGTATTCAAAATTAGTGCTGATTCTAAAAGTCTTCTTTTAGCTCTATCTATCACGTATTTAATAATTTTCGCTTGATCTAAATTAAATGAGTGATCGTGTTCTGCACAATGGCAAAAGAGTGCATTTAGGGCGTTACCATTCCTTATATCTCTTCTGTGCTCGTTTAGTCTTAATTTCAATTTTCGTTGTGTTTCACCTATGTACGCTTGTTGACAGTTGTTACATGGGATGGAATATATACCGGCATCGGATGTGAGGGTTTTGGGAGAGTGCTTGGTAGTTTTTAATGCCTGTTTTATGGTTGAGGAAGTTGTTTGTATCAGGTGAAAACCAAGTCTATCAAGAGTGTCGTAGATTTTTGTATTTTTGGTGTGGGTGGGAATGAAAAGATGTCTGTTTAATAGTGAGGTATCTGTTTTATTTTTCTGTGTGTTTATATTATAGTGTATTTTCGTAGCTTTTTTCTTTGCGTAAGAAATGAAATAGGATGGATACTGTAGTTTTCTTAAAACATTCGTAATATATTGAAATTCATCATTAAGATATTGGGGACTGCATATTCTAAAGGCACGTAAGAAAAAACCTATAATCATGCCCGTCTTTATTTTATCATTGTGGTGTGAGTAGTAATGAATATAGTCGTTTTTGTGTGTGGTCTTTCTATGTACTTTGAAACTCAGGTCGGTTTCTGATCTGATGAGGAATATGTCTAGAAAAGCTAGGGAGTGGTCTTGTTCGGATTCATGTGTAAAATTTATAGATGGTTCCACTGAATTTAATTTATTTCTAATTTGTTCTATTTGTGTGTTTTTAGGAAGAAAAATAAGAATATCATCTATATATCTAAAATATGTGGAGTTTTTAGGAAGTCTGTGTTTAAAAGAGTTTGTTTCTAAGAATTCTAAGAATAAGCAGGCTAGTACACCACTAAGGGGGTTACCCATAGGGAGTCCAAATTTCTGTCTATAGTAAGAATTATTAAATTGAAAGTAGGTTCTATCAGTGATGAGTTTTATAATTTGTATTAGTGTATCTGAGGAAAAAGGTAGGTCGGCTTTAATTTTGATTAAGTGCTTGTGGAGTAGATTAAGGCATTTTTTGATTGGAATATTGGTGTACAGGGAAATTATGTCTAAACTATGCATGGTTTTATTTTGCATGTCCATATTTTTTATTCTATTTAGGAGGTCACCAGAGTTTTTGATATGTGAAGTGCTGATGTAACAACTGTCAACAAGCGTACATAGGTGAAACACAACGAAAATTGAAATTAAGACTAAACGAGCACAGAAGAGATATAAGGAATGGTAACGCCCTAAATGCACTCTTTTGCCATTGTGCAGAACACGATCACTCATTTAATTTAGATCAAGCGAAAATTATTAAATACGTGATAGATAGAGCTAAGAGAAGACTTTTAGAATCAGCACTAATTTTGAATACTAATACTATTACGCAAAGAAAAGGCTTCTACCATTTAACCCCTAGCATAGGGAAAATAATAATCAAAGAGCAAGGTATCAGGGTGGATCCTGGCTAGCCTATTTTTTTTTTTTTTTTTTTTTTTTTTCTTTGAATGTTTCAGGAAAATGAGTAGTTTTTGCAGAAGAAGGAAAAAAAAAAGAGAAAGAAAAAAAAAAATAATAATAATAATAATGTACATATTTATTTTAATGCATTTTAAAAGTTGTATATATAGACATCAAACAACCTCTCCATACGCACACATATTTCATCCTTTCCCAACATGGGTTGGATTTTAAAAAACTGTCTTTTTTCGCACGATCTATGACTTTTTCTTTTATCACATTTTTATCTCAATTAACCTGAAGATGTCCTTTGAGACAGGGACGAAACGTTGATTTTTAATGATTTCATTCGGTTTTTTCTAATTTTTTCTTTAAACATAACGTCAACCACCGCTGGTATATTTTTTTAATTCCTTATACATATATATATATATATATATATATATATATATATATATATATAGCGAGAGAGATAGATAGATAGATAGATACATCTTTTTTTTTTTGCAATTTTCTTATTAGTTCCTATTAGCTGGAAACGGACATCCTACCAGCTGCCAAATATACACCTGCTATATCATACATTCCAAAAGAGAGATCTTTCGTAGATTTTAATGGCCTCTTTAAATGCAATTGTTTGTATCTCCCTTACACTTAGTTCACCAAGTCTATTTGTCAGATAGTTTTTACAAAGTTTCCTGAGTCAAGTTGCTCTAATAATTATGGTGATTTTTCCTAAGATTCCAGTTTCTTTTCAGGTCGTACATAACGCTTTGGAATTTTTATATATATTTTCCTCGCTGCGTTTTTTTTTTTTTTTTGTGCTACTTATCCCATATCAATAATGAAAGTGCGTAAAGAAACATAATCTGCTTCGGTTCCGAAGAAATCTTGCGAAAATAACCGACTTTACATTGATTAATAAAGCTGAAATATATTTTACGTATATATGCTAAATTTGATTGCATTACACAGACACGCGCGTGCTGTTAAAAACCTGACATAGTTACATGGAATAAGTCAGAGAAAGTTGCAACCTTGGCTGAAGTGAGTGTTCCTAACGATGGAGGTCTCAACAGAGCGGAAAGGGAGAAACAGACCAAATGTCAAGGTCTCATGTATGATATGAAAAGAAACTGGAATCTTAGGGAGGTATCAATCATACCAGTTATTATAGGTCCCACATGGCTTATGAAGAAGAACCTGAAGTACTATCTAACTTATATTCCTTGTGAACCAAGTGCAAAAGAGATCCAGACAATTGCACTTAAGGGAAAAACGAGGATACTAAAAGAAGCTCTCGGTTGGTTTCAATAAAAAGTAGGGCAATGTTGGCAGCTGGTTTTGTTGCCCCATACCCAGCGTTATAATCTTCAAAGGAAGGTATTTTTTTTAAAAAGTATATATATATATATATATGTGTGTGTGTTTATATATATATATATATATATATATACTAACTAGCGAGGGGGCATCCGACTGTAACCGGTCGTAAAATACGCTTAAATATGATATTTTAATTTGTCCAGATTTCGTATATATCATTATTATAGAGTCGTAATTTCCAAAGTTAAAAAAAACATAAATATTTGTATGCCATCAGCTAGAATCGAAACCGAAAGCCAAACTGTAGCATTCGCAGCTGGTGACGTTACCACTGTACCGACGTGACATGCATATGAACTGATAAACAATTAAAGATTTAAAATAAACTAAGATGAATGTACAAAATGTATAACGATTATTTTTGTTTTCAATTCTAACCTAATTTTGACCCCTTAAAATCTATTTTAACCAGCTGAAGACCCATAAAAATCCAATCATTTGTTAGTGCCACTCTGCGACTTTTAATCTTGGAGGCGATAGATTTTGAAAATATGTCGACAGACATATGATTTTATATATATATTAGATTAATGAATTCCAAATATTTTGATAGAATGAACTTATACTAACATTCGCTAGATAGTGCTCAACACAAAATACAACTTCATGTAATTGTTATACACATAAAATTAGCTTACCCTAATCAATGTGTGGTCTTGTATTAAACGTACTTTATTCAAGGCTGAGTTTCTTGACAATCGATTATTGTATAAGCCATTCCCATCGTTTTCGGCGTATGATTACGTCACATTTTAATGATCAGTTCAGGTGTTTATGTAAAAGGTTCAGCGAGTGAATTGTAAAGACTAGAAGTCGAGTATGAGTGATGACTGTCGGAGATCGATGGTGTTCCTGTGCCACTTATATTAGTCCTTAATTGTTTTTCTTTCAGTTTGTTCATGCAAACGTTTTGATTTCCTTATGGCACGTGCATGACTACATGTTTCTACCAAGTGCCAAGTCTCCAAAGTATTTAATTTGAATGTTGTGGCCTGCAGGATTATAATGAAGTTCGTTGTGGTATCGAAACCAGAGTCTACCAGTCCTTCATTTATCGCTTTTTAGTTCAGAACTTTTGGTATTCGTTTATCACTCATTCCAACAACGTGGCAAGACTACCCCAGCTGTGATTGGATGGAAAAGATGTCGATACCCTCAATCTTACATATTCCAAGATGTTCGTGAGTTTGTACCTTGTCTTTAAGTGTATATTTACATATGTGTATAGTTACATATATGTATGTTTACATATGTGTATAGTTACATATATGTATAGTTACAAATACGTATAGTTACATATATGTATAGTTACATATCTGTATAATTACATATATAGTTACAAATATGTATAGTTACATATATGTATAGTTACAAGTATGTATAGTAACATATGTGTATAATTACATATATAGTTACATATATGTATAGTTACATATACGTATAGTCACTAATATGTATAGTTACATGTCTATAGTTACAAATATGTATAGTTACATATATGTATCATTACAAATATGTATAATTACATATAGTACGAAGCCATCGTTTATGGAATACTCCAAGTTGATTTACATGTGACTGGTAGAGGGTCAAAATTTTAGATTTAAGCAAAATCGTTGAAAGAACATATTTATAAGCACATCCACGCAGAGACGTTGTGAATTCGCAACCTTTGGCCTTAAAAGGGTTTATTTGGCCACCTTGGAAAGAATATGAGAGTGACCCCCATTTTGATGTAGCATCGTTTTCAAACACCATCATAATAACATATTATTATTGGTGTAATGGTGTGAGGGAGCAATTCGAAGTAATTTTGAAATGCTGCGGATCTTCACCGAAGAAAAGTTACGTCAAAATAGGAACATTCGAAAGAAATACAGCAAAAGAAAGAAAAAAAAGAAGGAAATACATTGCTTGCCAAGCAGTGCTGGATTGAAAGAATGGATTAAAGATTTTCTTTTTCAATATGATTTCATTACTTTTATTGAACTATGTAGCACAATATTACTCTCTGTGGATTTAGTAGTACTTATTAACTCATCTCATTTGCTGAATTACACTTTATTTGTTTTATTATTATAGCAATACAAATAACCCATTGAATTTACTACGCTTACATGACATAATTAACGTAGTCAATTAAAACCATAAATAACCTAACATCAATGGTAGAACTTAATGTTTTAGAACCAGATGCTCACGATGAAATAACGCTTTAAAGACGACTTTATTTATCTCATTTGCAAGAGGCTAGATACAAAGCCAAGTGTTTTTGTCAACCACAAATCATGCAGATTCTATATTCGATTACAGATAAGTTCTTGAATAATTTTTCGTACTCCATCATGATCTTTGTGGTAAATTGCTTGGAAAGAGTTCTCTTGTTTGTAACAAAGTCATGATATTTTGTTGCAGAATTCTTTATCGGAGTTATATCAAACAAAATGGTAGATTGTTTAACTAACAACAATGAGTATCATCTGTCACACGTTTGTTTCTATTGTGTCATCGTGGATTTCTGTTTTCATTGATGCTAATTGTCTGGAGACGCAAGCAAACTGAATTTTCTCGCACTGTATTTCTTCACCTCGCAGACACCTTCATTGTAAGAAAATGCGCCAAAGACCTTTCGTAATATTCTTTAGCTTGTTGCTTGATTTCGTTTAATTTTAATATGACAAGAAAAAAATAAAACAAAAAAACAATTATTTATAACTAGCTAACATAAACGAAATTCAATATATTGCAATTTAAACAAAAAACAAAACTGAGTTTTATTTTTTATGATATAAGAGTCACCACTTATCAAGGTCCGAAAGCCACTCGATGAAAATGGTTGATGAGTGTACGTTAGTCACGGGGACAACAGCGTATTATTAGTTAGTGGTGAAAATGGGGTAAAAATCAATTATTTATGGAAGTGCTCAACAAAAACTTGTTTACATTTGGCTTGAAGACCGACCATATTGTAGTCAGCTGAAAAGCAAGCCAGTTCCATTGTGGGGAGTTCTAGGAAACAAACTTTGTTCATGGAATTTGCATTTAGATTTTGGCACAGATAGAGAATGCGAAAAACCGCTAATGTTATTTAAGGTGGGCGAGTATTTTTTGTAAAACTTTTGTGACCATAGATTGACGCTCAGAGGAGCGCTTATCCTGAAAATAACAATACAGCAGAGACAGGCTCGCAACACCTCTTCTGTTGGAAAGAGGTTGCAGGGAAGAAAAAAAGGCATCATCCAGTAGGTTTTGAAGCCAGTTTTGAACGTTGTCAAAGCAGGATATATGCTCCCAGCAGCTTCCACCCAGATATTGCAACGGTACTCTATTTTACGACAGATCAGGCTCTTATACAGGTAGAGGATTGCGTGGGGAGTTGGATACCTTCTGGTTATGAACAGTTCGGCAATCCGTACCGAAATATGCAAAAGAACTCGTGGAACGCAATAAATAGCATTGCTTCTCTTAATGTCTCGTTCTTATCTATTTGAATTAATTTTTATTTGATAAACCAAATAAATGGGTAATGAATAAATATATAGATAAATAAATCAACGTTGTTTACGTTTGAACGTGACGTTATGTCAACAGTTAAAATCAAGATCAAAGGCGGTAGAGTTTTTTTTAATGACTCATCAGTCTCCGCTTCTCTTCGCTATAAAATACAACATCAAATGGTAGCAAATACGTCACCGACATTAATCAATTTTGATGAGTCGATCTTAGATCAAAAGGCGAAACAGTGATTCTGGCGACCGTTGATCAAAACGATGATTATCTGCACCATCGACAATTCTTGTCAAATTTATGTCGCATTTCGGTTGTTTATTAAACGATTTTCTCCGTCTCAAATTGAGCCAACGAAGTCGGTCCGACATTTTAATTATACTCGTTTACAAGCAAAAAAGAATTTAGGCAAACATGACCGATACGTTATTTACATGTTTACGAGAATTTAGCGGAACTTGGTTATCGCCATTTTTAAATTTTAAATCTTACATGTTCTGGGTGTGATGGGAACTGCCACCTGGTGGTCAGACCGCAATTTGGAAGCTTTGGGAAAGCGTCGAGTAACTCTTTATTTTCAATTACTCCTTATTCCGAGCTTTACTAGGAGTGATACTTATTTTCAGTAATTTTGCTGTGGTTCAACTATAATCAGACAATGAAATGCGTGACCATAGATTGACGCTCAGACGAGCGCTTCTCGTGAAAATAGCGATACTGCAGAGACAAGCTCGACAAGGTCTCTTCTGTTGGAAGTAGGTTTCAGGGGGAAAAAGGGGGAATTATCTAGTAGGTTTCGAAGCCGGTTTTCAATAAGTACATATGATAATTTAGGCCCCTAGATACCAGAAAGCTTTCCACATTAATCATTTTCACCACTGGATTGATAAACTTTGGGATCCACTCACTGTTTCATGCTTCTCTTACTGTATTAACAAGCAAAAGTTGAAATATAATGTTAATAGACACAGAGCTGCGTCCTGTGTGACTATAACATGATCTATATATCTATCTATATATATTATTCATTTTTTAGATGAGCATTATATATTAATTTATTTTTATTTCGGACTATTATTCTCATCTTTATTAGTTGTTGTTTTTGATCTTTTATTGGTTTTGTTTATTCACAACGTTTCGGCCAACTATTCCCCTGGCCTTCTTCAGGTGGTAACCGCGACGGATAGGAACTTCGAATCTCCTAACTGCATTCTCAGCCATCACTGCCATCCGTAGTTGTTGTCGTCTCACCGCATTTTTGGCCAATTAACCTCTGGAACGCTTTGGGTGGGATTGAAACCGCTATCTTCAGACAATGTTCATCTGGAACTGTAGAGATTCAACGTCTCTATAAAAGGCCAGAGGAATAGTTGGGCGAAACGTTGTGAATAAACAAAACCAAGAAAAGATGAGAAACAACAACTAATAAAGATGAGAATAATAGTCCGAAATAAAAATAAATTAATATAACATAGTCGTTTTAAAATCAAACGTAAACATGTTATCGATGACCCTTCCTATAAACTATATTCTCATTCAATATTCACCATCACTGATCATTATAGGGTTGTCTTACTTGAACCCATTAACCTTTATCCTTGAGTGGCCTCTGAGTGTTGATAAGTGGTGACTGTGTAGTATAAAAGAGAGAATAAGATCACTTCAAACAAATATTTCTCAAGATTCTAACAAAACTTTTCCAAAGAAAGTAATCAAGGTGATACACAGCATCTCTATAATAGGTACATATAATAACTAAGGTCGCTAAATGCCAGAAAACTTTCTACGTTAATCATTTTCTCCACCGGACTACTAGACTTGGAATTCACTTCCTGTTTCCTGCTTCACGAACTGTATTAACATGCAAAAGTTGAAATATTATGTGAATAGACATCTCGCTGCCCAACTCCCTACAGTCTCCTATTAGACATGCTCCCAAATACTAACGCCCTACGTCCATGTGGCAGTACGCCATGTTTGTGGTGAAAAAGAGTAAAAAAATATAAATAGGACGTAATTAATTCATTCATAGACACCTTATTGTGGCACAATGTAGCTCCATCTTTGGGGGAGCTTGTGGCTTCTACATTGATAAACCTTATACCTGACTTAATCCTGCTTGTGTTCATAGGGAGGAGAGAAAGAAAGGTGTTATTATTGAAAGAAATATGAGGATTAAGTAACTATTGTCAATCAGGTATAACTCGAGTCAAGAGTGACAGTTTTTTTTTTTATATAATATTCAAGCAAGTCCAAACGATCTGAGACCCTAGAATTCGAAAGGTCAAACCCAGAAGAACTGATCATCAACGCATATGAAAAAAATGTTCACACGTTATGTATGTATACCCCTCTTTCTTTCTTTTTATGTCTTTCACTCTCTTTCTCTCTTTCACCCTCTTTCTCTCTCTTTCACTGAAGAAGAAGAAGAGGGGAAATGAATTATAATTTTAATGTTTTAAAAACATTGGAGGCGTTGCACTCCGTCATAACAGCATGTAGTAGCTTAGTCTGTCCACAAGTGACGACGGACGTGGATCAAGAATCACTTAATTTAAATATGGTCCGCCAGTGTTAAATGTAAAATAAATTATATATTTTTTTATAAAAATGCTTTGTTCGCTATTTTTATACAAGCGTTAAATTTCAGCATGCGGTCCCTGCCATTTAATGGCGATAATAGAAATGACTTAAGAAGCGACCCATGTCATCCGCTTAACGTTGACGCCATATCGGTCCGTTTATGTCCCCAAGTGCCTATCATTAATGTGTCAATTTTTTCGTTTGCTATCGTTTATTCCCCATGGGAGCTGGTTGTCGTTCCAGGATGTTTCACAACTAAGTAACTCTCCCCCGTGTTTACACATTTTATCATATTACAACAGATTACAATAAGTGTCCCTAACATATATAATCAGCATATTAATGCCTATTTGTCTCTCATTTCTATGTGCAGTTCGTATTTATATGGTTAATTACTTTTATGAAAGTAATGGTTGCAGAGTGTGAACCATTCAGTCAATCAAGAGTTCCTGGCTAAATTACTCTAAAGAAAAAGAAACACCGTCACCGTTGTATAAAAAGCTTACTATTCAATCGTAATAAGGTTCTGGATATGACTTTAAACTATATCCGATGGTGAGGCCCCAGCTTGTGGGCTTTGGGAAGTGTGGAACCACCCCTTAATTGCCATTGCTCACAGGTCCACTCTAATCTGAAGTGGTAGTACCTGTTAGGGTCCCAACAATGTGTTAAATAGAAACCGATTTAAAAAAATATATTCTATTAAAACCATTTTTTTTTCAAAATAACTGGATTCGGCATTAAATAACCCGAAAAGGGTTGATTGCCGTAAAAGAAAAACAACCAACCAACCAACCAATCCTATTAAATAAAAAAATTCACACCGACAAAAATGTAGCACTCTTTGGCTTTTCACTAAACAAACAATAAGGCGGAGTCAGAGTTTGAAGTAAATATTTCATGTTTAACAACTAATAAAACGAAGCCTGTTTCAATCCAAGCAATGTACGATAACCTCTTCAGCATAAAAACGTAAGGCAAGTGGACTTCATATTTCATTCAGCACCACTAAAGATGATGTAAGAAAGATTCAAAAGAAAATATTAAAAATAGGACATCCATTCCTATATGAGCGGAGATATTAAAGCATATTACAATGGTTGTCCTTAACATACATCAATGGCAATATTGAGACCCATCTAATTCTGTATCTCAGAATTTTGTAATCATTTCATTTGTAGTATTAGAAAAAGGCACCATGAAAATGTCACATTTTTTAATCACACTCATCGCAAACAAGGCACGTAGCCACTTGAACATAAGAGGTTACTATTTTGGACCATGTTCAAGGGAGATAAATAAGATGCTGGTTTACATTACATTTAAGCTTCTGCGTCTCAGTACAATCAGGAAAGCAGGTAGCAGGAAGGAGATCCTAAAGTCTAGCTGTCCAAGGAAAGAAACTATTAGAATAGAAGAATTTTGGCATTCAGTTACCTTTATGGTAAATAGGTTTGGTTTTGTTGCTAATCGGATTCGTCGAGAGTATGTAAATGAAATGGGGGAACGAGTGCAATGAGTACACAAGACGAAATTCCATTAAAATACACAGAATTGCAACATATTTTCAAAAAAAAATACAAAGAACCATTTTAAATTATAGTTCCACATGGTCACAAGTAAAAACTTTTTAATATTGCACGAGATTTCGGTCTGCTAATTAATCCAGGCGACATTTCGGTTCAAAAGCCACTTACTGTTGACATAGAAAAGAATTACTTTTTCACCAAATGTTTGTAATGGCTTAATCTGACCAAACTTGAAACAGACAAGCATACTAAATTTGCATACGTAGTAATAAACTGTTGTAGAAATTCAACCTCATCACATCCATTCCATATATGTTAAAATGTGTGTTTGCCCGATGACCATTTCCGAGGAGACAGATATAAACGGAGGCTAAAGAGAGTCCGACATAAGCGGCCAGATAATTGACTCTTTTGTTCGGACTTGAAACCAAGGGTACTGATGTTTTTCCTGATGTTTTGTAACACAGATATATAAATAAATACTACGCTCTTATTTATAAAGGTTCTCCTGACAATAATTAAACACTCTACCGGGGTTCTGTCACACTAATATATATATATATATACTTTTGGCTTTCTTCTGTAGATACGTACATTATATTCCCGTTGTTATTAAGCTGATCCCTTTGACATTCCTTTTCAATTATTTAATTAGGTTTATTACATTCTTCGTGATTTCGATTATATTTTATAGCCTCAAAATCGAAGACATTAACATCCAATTGATTAAGCCCCATACACCTTGTAATCCCCGCCCTACGCACTGTCAGCGCATCTTGAAATATTTATGGTTACAATGTGTGTTGTTTAAAAGTGACGGCTCACCACAGAATTTCTTTCTATCTCTCTCTTCTATGTATATCTATGTATCTATCTCTCTTCCTCCATCGGCGATGAGAGATGATTCGTTCCAATTTGCTAAATTGATGTCGGATCAAAATGATCAAATTCGAACTG
>NC_136502.1:31974853-31987353 GCF_053919585.1 Euprymna scolopes
AAAAAAAAAAGTCCCCCATAAACGGTTTGAAGAGTTTCTACGTATTTTGAATATGTTTATAAACTTATGACCCCCACCCATCCCTACTTTCTCCACACACCCCCACCACCAAACTTGAAAAAATGCTACGTCGCCAAGAAGTGGGGTCTCATTTTACGTTAAATTTATTAATGAAAGAGATCTCTCACGCTAAAATGTTAAATTTAATTATGTAAAAAAAGTCATTTGTTTATATTATCTTTAAAAGCCGTTGAAACGTATTAGCCACCCAAATCTAGATTTTTATATATTTTTAAGAGGGTAACCAACGCTGGGTTGAATCGTAAAAAACCCCCCAACAAATATTGTTTTTAAATATGTAAATTGGTTAAATATTATTTTTTGCATTAGAAAAACTTTTTTTTAAACAATTCCAAGTTGCAATGAAAAATACAAATAAAATAATCATAAATAAATAATTTTGACAGGAAAAACGTACTTTTAATTAAGTTCTAGCTTTAATCACTCACAACTTGGGTAAAGAAAATATTTTTTTAAAAATATGTAGGTGCACCTGAACAATCGGCAACCCCTTACAATTTTTCCTTTTCGTCTTTTTTCAACTATTTATGCGGATTATTGGACACTAAGCTATCACATTATAAAAGAAATGATAAAAAATCAATATTTAAAGATTTGCAAGGGGGTTCAGTTTCACATACAACGTTCTAGTAAATATATCCCCCTATTTTCTGAACCGATTTACAGTCCTGATTTGACGTTCGCTCCTTGTTTTTTTCTTATTTTCTTTTTTTGTGTTTCGACTTTTCACTTCCCCTACCCGTCATTATTCTTTATTTATTTACGCATGACTTTATGACCAGCGCTATTTTTAAATAGTATTTTCAAGTTAAGTTCAAATTTTTCAATATCTGTTTTTAGTAAATTGTTTGGTGAAAGTATAGAATAGATACAAAATACTCTATGTTAAATAATAGGTTTCTAAATAATAACGTTATTATTTCAGCGAAAATTGTTAAATGCAAAAGTATCTTTTTTGTCTTATCCATGTTTGTTGTTAATAAATCCCGCCTATATCGATTGTATGTATGTATGTATTGTGTCGAATAATTTCACCTCATAAATTCACGTTCTCATTAAAATGAAAGCCAAAAAAAAAAGTCAGAACTTTAGACAATTCTCGACACAAATTTTGCATAACTCAGTTTTTTCCTTCTCCACTTGCACGTGGCAACCTTTCGAAAATAGATAAATAATAAAAAATAAGAACGTTACTTGTTATCGTGTCAAAAGAAGGAAAAAATTCTGCTCACATGATTACGTGTCTTTTTAAAAACATTTACAAAACCTTTGTATTTTTATTTATATATCTGTTTAAGCTTTTTATTTGTCAGTGTACTAGAAGGAATTCAGTTGATTACAAACCTTTCTGCGTGTTCTTTACATTACAATAGTACAGCCCTGAATCCGACGGCGCAATACTGCACCGTTCAATTCTGTAAAACTGAAAGGAAGCTGTTATGCTTGAAATGGGCGCCATTTTCTTTTTATTCATATTTATATCTATTCTTTGCTTTAAAAAACTAAAGTAATTACGTGTTTACTTTTTTAATATCCCATTTTGCTGTTTCGGATTATTTTACTAAAGTAAGTAAAGCTTCATGATTTTTAAAAACTATTTTTGTTTCTTTGTTTTTCGATATTTCGTCGATATTATTTAGTTATAGTGTTTAGCAGAAAAGCCAACAAACGACTACCCGAAAAAATAAATATACAAGAAATAAATTTTACCATAGTCAATAAAAGTTTAGTTCATGTTTTTTTTTGTTTTGAAATAATTTTTAATGCTCTTTACTTGAAATAATTTCAGAGAACCGAAATTAAAACGAAATTTGAGGTGATAACTACTTAAATGAATTTTTATATAAACTACACATGCCATAATCGAATATTCCTCAAGCACAAAATAACGGAAAACATTAAAATATGTTTATAAATGTTCCTTACGTTGACGGCACTCTTTTAAATTGTTAACACTGAATGGTCAGGTGCCCCTCATTCAAATTGAAAACGGGGCTCTCCATTTCAAAGTCGCTGCTATTTTGATTTTTTTTTAAACCGGTTCGTGAATTAAAAAAAAAAACTTTTTTTACAAACTACTTAAAATACAAACCAATGAAATTTACCATAAAAGTAACTTTTATTGACTATGGTAGCATTTATTTCTTGTATATTTATATTATTATAAATATAACAGTTTCTCTTTGTAAGGAAACATCATTTTGTTGGTCACTCTTGGCTACGAATGGAAACAAAGTTGATATAAAAAATATATTATATTATTATATTATAAATATTTCTTAATTACATGGTAATCCTAACCAGATAAAAAAGCGTAATACAGCCAATATATGAAATAGAGGATATTTCAAAAGAACACAGTTAAAGAATGTAAATTATAATTTACTAGCATTTAAGCCTGGCGTTGCTCGGATATTTGGAGGTGTATGTTGAGCAAAAATAAAACAACAAAAAAAGTGGTAGTAGGAAGGCAGGCTCGAACCCGTACGCGAAGGAGGAAAAGAATGGGAAAACAACTTGACGTCTTTGCTGTTACGACTACCGTAAAACCGGAAGTGACGTAGGTTTTAATTAAAGCTAGACATTCGAAAAGAGGGGATGACTTTTCTAAAATATCGGCGAAAAAAGTGCCTTCCTGTAGCAAAGTGCCCAGTTGAAGGTGAAGATATTAATGTTTTTAGCCAATTTTTCGAAAGTTTTATACAGACATGCAAACATACATGCATGCATACATTTATATATTGATAGCTAGAATTTTCAACCCAAACCGATTAAAAAGCTTGCCCTTTCTCTGAATACCCTTTATGTAAATTGTCAAATGTTTAGACCAGAAATTGTCTGAGTAATTTTGTAGAAACCGCAGAGGTCAATATTCTTTAAACTTTGACCCCTATTCTTTCCCCTTAACATTTATTGTTTTAGGCTCAAATCAAGTAATTAAGTTAGATCCATGTTCAAGGAACCTATATCTAAAATTTAAAGTGTTTAGATCTAAAATTGTCGGAGGAGTTTGGTAGAGTTCTTAAAGATCACATCGTTGAACTTTGATCCCTTAACAGCCAAATTTCTGGCCGAAAACCGATTACTAAGAGTTTCCGAAATCTCAGTACCCTTTATGTAAAATTTCATGTCTTTAGACTGAAAATAAACAGTTATTGCGTAGGATTTGGTTGGTTATTTTTGTTTTACGGCATATCAACCCTTTTCAGGTTATTTAATGCCGAATCCAGTGATTCGGAAGAAATTTTTTAATAGATTATATATATTTTTTTTCAAGTCGGTTTCTATTTAACCCATAGTTTGGAGCCTAACAGATATTACCGTGTACTATAGTGTACCTGGGAGCAATGGCAATTAAGGGGTGGCTCCACACTCCCCCAAGCCCACTAAGAATGCATTTCTTTTCAGCAGAGGAAAGATTTTAGCAAAATAGTGAAGCTATAATTATGCTGATACTAACATAATTTGAAATTGCACAATATGAAACGAATCATATATGCACAAATATTAGAGGAAAGAGTTTATGAAATACATAAGAAAAATATAAAATTAGGGGAAAATGGATCTGTAGCAATCAGGTAGATCCAGAAACAAAATGGTCATAAGAGACAGTATTCAAACTGCTGTCAAACCTGACAGAGTTACATGGAATAAGTCAGAGAGAGTTGCAACATTGGTTGAAGTGAGTATCCCTAATGATGGAGGTCTGAACAGAGCTGAAAGTGAGAAACAGACCAAATATCAAGGTCTCATATGATATGAAAAGAAACTGGAATCTTAGGGAGGTATCAATCATACTAGTTATTATAGGTGCCACAGGGCTTATGAAGAAGAACCTGAAATCTTACCTTACTAATATTCTTGGTGAACCAAGTGCAAAAGAGATCCAGATAATTGCACTTAAAAGAACAGCGAGATACTAAAAGAGCTCTCGGTTGGTTTTAATAAAAAGCAGGGCAATGTTGGCAGGTGGTTTGGCTGCCCCATACCCAGCGTTATAATCTTAAAAGGAAGAAAATAATAAAAATAAATAGTAATTTTGTTCTATATATATATATGTTTTTAAATCTCCGAAACAGCTACATGGTAAGCAGCTGAGGATCCCCGTTTTCTATTTACTAAATTTTAGTTAAGGTTTTCTCTTTTTATCCTTATATAGTTAAATCAGGTTATGCAAGTGCTAAGTCTATTTCTATTTAACAATTTCAGTTAAGGCATTTTTTCTCCTCTTCTTATATAAATGAATTCTCTTTTGTCATTATAAACTTTTTGAAGTCGGATTTTGTAGGTGCTAAGTCTGCGATAGGTTAAATTCAGCTTTTTTCCGGGAATTTAAACTGCACTCTTTACTTTTATTTATATATTTTTTTATTCAACGCTTATTTAGACTATATATATATATATATATATATATATATATATATATATATATATATATATATATATTATTGGATTTTACCGTCATTGCATTATTTATGTTTCATCAGACTATCCATTCACGTGAAATCACCTTTTTACCCACCATATTCCCTATGCTTTACCTTTTGTTATCAAGTAAGATCTTTGACTTACTTGCAGTTTCATCAAATACTTTTGTATGCAAAATCCGATCCCGCATTTTGCTAATTCCTACCCTCTGATGAGAAGGAAAGTATTTCTTCGAAACTCCGCGGATTAAGGACTATCAACTTATCAAGTGTTTCCTTTTCAGATTAAATATGTTTTTAACTCTTTTTCAAAGTGTTTTAGCATGTTTTATTAACTGTTTGCTCTTATATATATATATATATATATATATATATATATATATATATATATATATATGCCTGCGTTTTATTTTTTATTACCGTATCTTTCTGTTAAGGTACATTATTTTTTCAGCTACCCGGCCATTTTTTTGGCCGTCTGTAGCTTCCTCAGACTTTTACATATATATATATATATATATATATATATATATATATATATATATATATATTAGTGTAAAATAATTGAACATTTTAATATTCCTATAACATGATTTTTTTTCGATTACAAAAAATACGAGCCAATAAAAATCAATAGTTCAGCAAAAAAAAAACCCCAAAAAAAAACAACAGTTTTATAAATTTGAGTAACTGAACGAAATAAAATGTCTGTTGGCAAAAAAACTAAATTTGATCCGAGATTATCGGTTCGTATTTATGAGTCAGTCAGATTTCTGACACAAATGAATCAGATCAAACAAGCAAGAAAAAAAAAACAAGTAAAAGAACGAAGGTGTAAAATACAAATCATGTTTAGAGTATAATTACAGTAACGCCTCTACGCTGACTCAAGCTGAACTGACGTCTAAAGCCTTTGATCGCGAATTGCAATGACTGCAATAGAAATATTGATTCGATATCGAGAGGTTAGAATTACAGGCATATTTAACCCCGACAAGCATTTATTTATTAAAATCATACAGGGCATCGCAAAAAGAAAAATGTAAATAAATAAATGACATAAATAAAGAGGAAAAGGGAATATTTAAAAATTACAGAATAGTATAAAAATGGTAATATGCAGAACAATTTTAAGCATGGTCTTAATTAATTAGCACACAACGCTGGACGTGTCGTAGATATTTATTACCTTATAGTGAGATGATTGCCTATGTAGCTTGTTATCGAGCACATTTTGATAAACAGCAGAATTGCAGAGGATTCACATGTAGGAAACTATAACATCGCAATCGGTATATCTATCTAGCCATCTCTCTACTATTATGTTATAGGAATTGTGTGGGAGAGAGTTCCTTTTCTATAGACTCGGAAACGGCTGGGCCGATTTAAAAAATGTTCACACGAAGGTACTACTTGATGTGTCTGGAAGAATTATGTAGATTGTGTATCGAAAATCGATAATCGAAAAAAATATCTGATTAAAGAAGGAAGACCGATTTTGACCAAAGCAAACACTTTTGTATAACAAAACATCACAAGTGTATGTAAGAAGTTTTATCGCCGCACAAGCAGAAGGACTAAGTTATAAAATCAGCTGTAGATTCTTGCATACGCAAGGGGTCCGTTCGAAATCAATGTTTTTTATTTAACGCACAATCGAACCATGATACTTGAATTTTGTACGTTTAACTTTAATTGAATTAATTGAATTGATTATGCAAGAATATTTTTTTTATTAAAAACAACAGTTGATAAAATAGGGGCGCGTTTGCAATAGATTTATCGCGGATAAGAGCACAAGTGAACAATACTACTTGACTTTCGCATTTTACACTTTAAGTGAAGCCACTATTTACAGATAATTTTATAAAATAAACAGTAGATTCTCTACAGTACAATGTAGACTATAACGTACTGTGGACTGCAGAAAGGAATGTGAAACTTCCCCTAGTACACAACAGGGGACCTCTAACTACAAGATAGAACGAGAAAATTGTCGCCCTAGAAAAGACTACATGATTCCATTTCTATTTGATGAAAACCGGCTTTCTTATTTTGTTGCAGACCATCTACTAGTTGGTCAGTGGGATATAAGAGTCTTCTATCATGTCTGAAAGTAACACAATTGGCAACGAGCGAGATCGGAGATGCGCCGCTGAGCAAGTCATGCTCTCGACCGATCCAAGTTATGATAACAGGGGCATTACCACCACCCTCAGAATGCATTTTTGAATTGCCACGAACACCAGGGGCGTTCTCAGGGTAAGAGTTTCCAACCACGGTTATGGTATTTCGTATTGTTTCAAGTGAGGGCCACATCATCCCACCTCACTCAAATTCGGCTTGAAAGTCAACACCAAAGTCGACCTGAATGTGCTGAAGAATGTGGTCGTCCCCTAGTGCAATCAGATATCCGCTCCCAGACCCTAGGTGTGGCAGCAGGGCTCGGTGCCTGTTCACAAGTCCAAAGCGGACCAGGCTTGGCTTCAGGAGTGCTATGACTTTGTACCCACCACCTCCTCTAACCTGAACCCGTTAAACTACTTCGTTTCGTCATCCGTCGAGAACATCACAAACATAACCTCCCACAACGCCAAAGCCAGCCTGATCGCGCAATCTGCCGAGTATTCGCCGAGCTCCCGCCGAAGCTTGTTGAAAAGGCATGTCTCTAGTTCCAGACCCGTATCCAGGCGGTGATTAGAGTTAAAGGCGCCTACATTGAGTAGATGTCAGCTCTACTACATAATCAAGTAATCTGAATCGATTTTTTCAATAAAAGTTTTAAAATACAGCTATAGTGTTGTTTTCTTTAGGGCGACACTTTTATAGTTCCACGTTCTTGAGCAAAAAATCAATCGAGTTGATTTAAAAATTGTCGATTTCACCGATTTCGGTGACAATAAAAACATGGAAAAGTCGAACATTAGTTAATCTTTATTATATCCCAGACAACGTCGGGTCTCACTGCTAGTGTATATAATTTGTACTATTTTAATCAATCTCTTCTGTACACTGGCCCAGTCCAATGGTATTTCCTAATTTCAGCTGATCAGCAAAATGTTTGTGCACATTATATTTAAACATTTGCAGGTTGGTACATTCAACGAAACCGGAGGTAAGAGGCGAGTAAGTAAGCGATCCTTGGAAATAAGCTATCAAATAAGCTTAATCTCTGTTTTGAACATTGTGAATGTGCACGACATAGAAACAGAAAGAAGAAAAATTATATTGAATGTTGAAAAATGGCCAACAACAATAGATTTATGAACTATAGGCGACCACTCATCTTGTGACCAGGAGTGACCTCATGGGTGGCTACACTCACCAGAAAATCATCTGTTCATCACCCCAAGTGATTAAACTAGAGTGCAAATTCATTGTACCGTTCCTTTTACGTTTATACCTGTCTTGCTGTTTCTGTCTGTCTCTCTGTCTGTCTGTCTCTGTCTCTCTCTATTTCCCTCTTTCTCGTGTTTCCGCTTTCTATTTAAAAATAGGGTGCGATTACAGCTAACCTTATCAGTATATTTATCGTTGGTTTCGCTATTCCCCAGAAAATAAACGGAGCCATTGCTCATATAATCTCTCTCCCTTTCTCCCCCTCTGTCTCCCTCTCTCTCACACACACACACACACACACACACACACACACACACACACACACACACACACACACACACACACACACACAAATCCTTTCTCTATTATTTCGTTCTCTCGTTTCTTATTTATGACAGGCACATGTCCACGCCTGACGTGGAGATGATTTATTGCGAGATTTGAATTCAACATTTTTCAACCGATTCTATAATCACCTATCATTCGAATCAGCCTGGTACAAGGTCATTGTGTATTTTACATTTCCTGAAGGGTATTACCGAATAAGTGCAGACAGTGGATCCAATGTGATTCGAGCCTTGTATGCTGATTCCATTGTGAACCTCTCTTACTACTTAATTCACAAATTCATCCTAATAACAGTAAAATCCCACCCCTTTACTATAAAGATCGCTAGATAGCGTCAGATGTTCTATTTTGATAGCTTATTTCCTAGGATCTCTTGCCTCGAGACTCACCTCCTGCCTTCGTTTTCGTTGACTGAACCAACATTCAGATGTTAAACGTAACGTGAACAAATATCTTGCTGCTCAGCCTAAATTATGAATACCATTGGACTTGGCGAGTGTTCAGAAGAGATTGATCGAAACGATACAAATTATATACACTAGCAGTGAAACCCGACGTTGTCTGGAATAAGTAGGATCATCATTGTAATAGGATGTAGTTATCGCAAGCAAATAGAAAAATTGGCAGCATACATTTAGACAGAGAATCTTTTTCGGGCCAAAAAATTAATCCAATCACAATTAGCAGAAGATGTTTTTTTTTGGGGGGGGGGTGTGTCAAGACGGAAACTTATTAGTGAAGAATAAAGAACTCGATAAACTTCAGTATATTTTATAGGGCGATTCTGACATCTGATTGGTTAGTTCTTGTAACCTCCGATTATAAATGTAATCGTTCAAATAACTGTGGCTATGCCAAAACTATTGCAACAAACTCTCCTATTTATACCTCCTATATCCCCTACGATATACTTATGCAACCCCCACCCCCAAAAACAACAACAACAACAACAACAATAAAAAATCACAAGCTCGCGTAGACCTGACTTTTCTTACTCTCTCTCTCTCTCTCCTGCTCTCTCCCCCCCTCTCTCTCTCTTTCTCTGTACGTATGCACGTGAATATGGGGCTGAGGTTAAATAATGAGGGTAATTGAGGGAGCTAAATAATTTCCGTTACAGTATTTCTCCTATTAAAAACAAAATTGCTTTGTTCATAGGCTAAAGTATTTTATAAATTCGATTTACGCGCCGTTTTCGCGATGGTTAAGAATGGATGAAACAACGCGTTACTCATTTTTGTTTTAAGGTCGAAAAGTGGCCCAGTGGTTAGTGCGATTGCTTTCTTTATTTGTTGAGATGAACATCTTTTCAGACAACACATGAAAAGATATAAGGAGCCGAAAGCGCATTACTTCAAGGTCGAAAACTATTTCAAGATGAGGGTCGGATTTATAGATTCGGATCAAAGTTGCTTTCGGGTCTTGGCAAGTAACAACTCCCATGTAAAAAAAAAAATATTAACGTGTGGAAAGGTACATACGCTTTCCACTCACAACTACTTCTCTTATATATAAACGGCTATATCTGTTTGTCTGTCAGTCTCTCTATTTGTCTGTCGCCATATTTTCAAACTCCATCTCCTCCGAAACTAAAAGTCGCAGAGCGGCGCTAGGGGCCTCAAATAATTCGATTTTTTTACGGCCGTGGGTTTACGGGTCTTTCGCCAGTTAAAATTGTTTTTTAAGGGGTCTAAAATGATTGTTTTTTAAGGGGTCTAAAATGATTGTTTTTAAGGGGTCTAAAATGATTGTTTTTTAAGGGGTCTAAGATGATTGTTTTTTAAGGGGTCTAAAATGATTGTTTTTTAAGGGGTCTAAAATGATTGTTTTTTAAGGGGTCTAAAATTATTGTTTTTTAAGGGGTCTAAAATTATTGTTTTTTAAGGGGTCTAAAATTATTGTTTTTTAAGGGGTCTAAAATGGTCAGAATTGAAAAAATCGTAAAACAATTTTTACATTCATCTTGGATTATTTTAATTTTTTAATCGGATTTTATGCGTGCCACGTCAGTACAGTAGCAACGTCACCAGATTTAAATGATGCTATAGTTTCGGTTTCAATTCTTACTGATGGGACCTAAATACATTTATTTACTTTTTAATTTTGAAATTACGACTCTATGATAATATATTTATTGAATATGGACAAATTAAAATGTATTTAGGCGTATTTTACGCCTGAGAATATATATATATATATATATATATATATATATATATATATATATGTGTGTGTGTGTGTGTGTGTGTGTGTGTGTGTGTGTGTGTGTGTGTGTATGAAATTTACTATAAGTTTAACTGGATATCCTGGTAATCTCAATTTTTTACTTCTATCATGTATCCTTCACACACACACACACACACACACACACGTATATATATATATATATATATATATATATATATATATATATATATATATACTCGGGTTTTTGTTATTCAAAAGTAATAAACTACTGAATTCAACGAGGTTGTTAGATAGTGCTCAATAAAAAGAGCTAATAATACTTATAGATTATTCATTGAACATTTGAATAGTCAAGTCGCTGCCTGATTATATCTGTTGTTTGATTGAAACAAATGGCTGTTTGTAGCAGCGGGATGTAAACATGTTTATTTAACAATTAATAAGTATATATATATATATATATATAACATTACACAAATATAAAGATATAAACAAATGCCACTTACACAACTGACATTGGCAACTTGTACATTTTTGACATTCTCATATGTAATTACGTTTTTATGGATTCAATCAAAGCTATTTGGTCTTTATTAGAAACTAGGTATTACAACCCGAAAGCCACTCGAGGATAAGGTCAGTAAATGTAAGGTAGTAGTGTAGTAATTTTTAATGGTGTAAGTTGGGTAGAATTTGATTATTTAAGGAGATGATCTACTTTTGTCTTAGTAGTTACAATTACTTTATTTGTTGGTCCTACTAATATATGCTTACAATTATTATAACTTTTATTTAGCTTACCTACCGACATATATATGTCTGATATATATATATATATATATATATATATATATATATATATATATATATCTGTATATATATATCTATATATATATATATCTGTATATATATATATATATATCTGTATATATATATATATATATATATCTATATATATATATCTGTATATATATATATATCTGTATATATATCTATATATATATATATCTGTATATATATATATCTGAATATATATATATCTATATATATCTGTATATATATATATATCTGTATATATATATATATATCTGTATATATATACATATATAGATATCTATATATATATATCTGTATATCTGTATATCGGCCACCGATTCCGTAGTCAAGGGGTAGGACTGCCGACTGTCATCACGACGGTTCTAGGTTCGATCCTCGGCTTGGGAGAGGTGTTAGTCTAGCGGCACTGATGAGTTGTGAAACAACGAAACAGGTCTGTATGTCGATGACTAAAATATATTTTATAAAGCTCCCCTCTTTGGTAGAGCACTCTCGTAAATTATCTTACTCGCTACTTAATTTAGCTGAAATAATGCGAAGCTCGCAATTTGTTTACAAACAAAAAACGTTTGAGCCCTCTACGAGTAGCGGACGGATGTTTATTTAAATACGCATTCCGACAGTTTAATTTCGGCCACCGATTCCGTAGTTAAGGGGTAGGACTGCCGACTGTCATCACGACGGTTCTAGGTTCGATCCTCGGCTTGGGAGAGGTGTTAGTCTAGCGGCACTGATGAGTTGTGAAACAACGAAACAGGTCTGTATGTCGATGACTAAAATATATTTTATAAAGCTCCCCTCTTTGGTAGAGCACTCTCGTAAATTATCTTACTCGCTACTTAATTTAGCTGAAATAATGCGAAGCTCGCAATTTGTTTACAAACAAAAAACGTTTGAGCCCTCTACGAGTAGCGGACGGATGTTTATTTAAATACGCATTCCGACAGTTTAATTTCGGCCACCGATTCCGTAGTCAAGGGGTAGGACTGCCGACTGTCATCACGACGGTTCTAGGTTCGATCCTCGGCTTGGGAGAGGTGTTAGTCTAGCGGCACTGATGAGTTGTGAAACAACGAAACAGGTCTGTATGTCGATGACTAAAATATATTTTATCTGTATATATATATATTGTATATATATATATATATATATATATATATATATATATATCTGTATACACAAAATATTCTGCATTCCATCCACGCTAGGATTCATCAGGCTTATGCGAAGAGTTGTGGTTTTCTCGCGTTTTTATATACGCACATGCTATTGGGGTTTTAG